>NC_080057.1:22031646-22181646 GCF_026212465.1 Amaranthus tricolor | reverse complement strand
TACAGTTTTTTTGGAGTTATTAAGAACTCTAGACCCATCAGACCCGAAGGGTCTGAATCTGAGTCTAAAAATTTTACCCTTAGGGTCCAGATCTAGGTCTAGATATATAAAAAATAAAAGGATTTAGATTCGGATCCGACCAAACCCACTCCATGACCATCCCTAATCCTACTATTCGAAATAATGTTGGGTATTTGTATAAGATATACTAGACTAGACACATACAACAGTACATTCAGTTTCGCAAGCTAAATGAGCTCAATTTTGTGTTTATATTAAGGCGACCAATTATTTTTCTTAATTGAGTTGATTCGTTAAAACCTGACTCATTTATAAAAATAACGGGCTAGATCCTTTTTAAACGGGGCGAATCACAAGCTTTTATCGATGCCCCGCCTGTAGGTCTTACGAGCGACCATTTCATATTGAAACCAAAAGCCCAGTCAGCCAATTAGAGGAGTAATTTTTTAGAATAAGCAATTAATAATTGATCAATTTAAGGACATAACTCATAATTAATACTTTTACGGCTCGTTTGGTAATGGGAATGATTTATAATGTAACATTTCATCAAAAGTTCCGTGTCATTCCCATGGTAATGAAACTTTAATCACAAAAAGTTTTTTTTGTGTATAAATTTTCGTTACCACCTAATAACACCTTTCCCAATAGTAATGCATTGGAATAGATTTTCTAAAGAAAATGAGATGATTGAAATTACACTAATTTTTCATTCTCATTACCACCATTTATTACTACTTACCAAATACACTGTTAAGGTCAAAATTGATTTCTTTTATAAGTTATAACTAATTAGTTAATTGATCACTTTATATACTTCTAATTGATCACTTTATGGCCTAAATTGACAACCTTAATGTCGAAATTGAAGATTTTAAAATAATTAATCCATTTAAGGTTATAAATTTGTAATTAAAAATTGATCACTTTAATACCAAAATAAATTACTTTTAGATTAAAATTGAAATTTTTTATTGATTTCTTTTAAAAGTTATATATGATCATTTAATTAATCATTTTATATATAATTACATTAAATTCTAAATTGATCACATTAGTGTCAAAATTGAAGACTTTAAAATAATTGATTCAATTATAGATATAAACTTGTAAGTAGAATTTGATAATTTTAATATCTACATTAATCACTTTTAAATCAAAATTGAAAATTTTTATGTTAATTGATCTATTTACTTAAAATTGAAATACAAATTATTGTGAGAGACGGTCTCTTTGATAGACATTCTCTTAATAGGTCATCCATAAAGGAAAATATATAGTATGAATAGGCATTAAGTTCTGATGTACTGGGTTTAATATCAGAATTAATATCTTAAAGATCATAAATTATAAATATTTTTATTTTTTAATTTTTAGGCCTTTTAATTTAAATTTTTAGCTTTTGTGCTGGTCTAATTAATTAATTATACATTTATACGGTCTCATATTAAGATAGTCCCTACCAAGTTTTAATGCAAAAATAGTAAGAAAGGAGCATGAGAAAATAAGAGGACAAGACAATGAGAGTTTATAAATGCAATATCCCGCATTGCTATGCTCTAGAAGCATCCCATAGCAATTGTGATACTACTGGACCTTGCCACTCCGAAGAAATCCCCAACACTCAACGTCGGTGCCTATTTCTTCTTGGGTTTTACTAATGGATGCCAAATTAATGCACGCGGTTCAGTATTCTGGTTATGGTGGTGGAACTCACGCCTTAAAGGTATTTTTCTTCCTTTCTTATTTTATTTTCGATTTTCTTATTCTTGTTCTTTGATATAATTTTATATATGAGGGAAGTAGTAGTATTTGATTATGATATCCCGTCACATTTGATTGATTTTTCCTCATTACTAGTAATTGATAATATGTTCCTTCAATTTCATTTAAAAATTCGGCTGTTCTTTTTATAATTGAGTAGTTTAATCATTGTTTTACTGTATGATAGAAATGAAAGAATGCACAAGTTCAATTTTTGATTGAATTTGAATTTTGTAGTTTGATTAAAATTGGGGTTTTGTTTTTGATTTTATAGAATGTTTTTTTTTAGACGATGACTCAGGTTAATTAGTGCAACTAATACAAATCATTTATGAGTTTTTTGTTTTGAGGTTGTCGAATCGAGAGATGATTTTCTTACAAGGGTAGGTAGGACAAGGAAAGGGTAGGACTAGGTAAGAATGGAACCTAGGACCTTATTGGGGAAGAGTGAGTATTTGCTCTTAACTGAAACAAGAGTCGAATCTCTTATTGAATGTAGACCTGGCTTTTTATCATGTTTATTGCCCAAATAGCAAAATGATAAAGGCGTTCATCATTATTCATTATATATGTCAAGGACTTTAGGAAGAGGATCATCTATTTATGGCATTAAATAATCAAAAATAGATTAGGGTTAGTGTTCTAGCTAATTAATTCTATGAAAGGTGGCTTTTGATGATGCTTTGAAGGGATTACAATTTGGGACTTCTAGATTTGTAATAATGTTGATGATGATGATGATTGATGGCTTGTTGGTTTTACCTCCATTTTCAATTTGGTTGATCAAAAAATAACTTTAGGAGCTTTTGAGCTTTAAGGTAGAGTTTTTTTCGCCTTAAAAGTAGATTTATGACAAAATTCAAACTTGACGGTGAATTGCTCATTACAATGACATTCTATTACCCGAATGTCATTAAGTGGATGTAATCGCTCAGATTGCAGCGATACTAAACAACAAAATTTATAAATTGTTCTAGAAAAATTCTGTACGAGGTGGGTTGTGCTGCAAATTTGGAAATGTGTAAGGTGGTTCTCAGCAGTTTAAGCGAGGATAGTCATTGCTCTTCACTCTTAAAACCATGTTTTAGTCACTTCAGGAGGAAACATGATTAATATGAACCCAATTTTTTCTTGAAATCTTGCAGTGATGACTGTTCTTTGTGTTGCAGCATGTCGAGGTTCCCGTTCCTGAACCAAAGATTGATGAAGTCCTTATAAAAGTTGAGGCAGCAACTTTAAACCCAGTTGATTGGAAGATACAGAAGGGCATGTTGCGGCCCTTCTTACCCCGCAAATTCCCTACTATACCAGGTTTTTCATAATGCTGCTGTTTGTAGATTTATGTTGTTCCCTCGAGTCTCAATTGCATGTTGCAAATATTGCTTTGATAACAATCACTCAAAATGATCTAAAAATAGGCCAAAACAGATGAGAATTCAATTTTTTTTTTATTCACGAGTTGCTTGGAAATTAGTGAATCATGTACATTCTATCATGAACTAAATGATACTTGGACTTTGGACCAAGGCGGGTCCTAACTCGGAAGATGATGATTTGTCACAGGAACTGATATTGCTGGGGAGGTAGTCCAGGCAGGATCTGGTGTGAAGAGGTTCAAAACTGGTGACAAGGTTGTAGCGCTGCTTAGCCATGCTGTAAGTTTCTTGCTTGCTATTTCTTGGTTTGCCAAGCAATACTGGCTGCTTCAACACTAATGCCCTGTATGGTTGAGGGTACGGAATTAAAAGGTAGTAATAGGAATGGTTTTGTTAGTGTAAATCTTGATGAAATTTGCTATATCGTTCACTCATTCCCCTGGTAATAAATTTCATATGCTTAAAATACATTTTTCATGAGAACATATTTCATGAAGAAAAAAAGTAGCACATACATGACCATAAACCATGTCAAGAAATTTTTCTAGCTAAATTTCATCGTATTTTCATCATCATTCCCACAATTTAATACCAATAACCAAATAAGACGTGAATCAGTGTGTGTTGATTGGTGCTGACTGCTGACTGCTGACTGACAGACTGGAGGTGCGCTGGCGGAGTATGCCATTGCAAAGGAGAACCTGACAGTTGCTAGACCACCTGAAGTATCTGCACCAGAAGGTGCAGCCCTACCAGTTGCTGCCCTTACCGCTCATCAGGCTCTAACCCGGTCTGCAAACATCAAGCTTGATGGAAGTGGTGAAAAGAAAAACATATTGATCACAGCCGCATCAGGGGGTGTAGGCCACTACACAGTTCAGTTAGCAAAGCTCGGAAACACGCATGTAACAGCAACATGTGGGGCCCGTAACATAGATTTTGTTAAGGGTTTGGGTGCCGATGAGGTCCTTGACTATAAGACCGCAGAAGGGGCTGCCTTGAAAAGTCCTTCGGGGAAAAAGTATGACTTTGTGATTCATGGTGCCACCGGAATCCCATGGGCCACCTTTGAGCCCAATCTGAGCGCAACCGGTAAAGTAATCGATTTGACTCCTAGCCCAAGTGCTATGCTTACATTTGCTATGAAAAAACTGACATTCTCCAAGAAACAGCTAGTTCCTCTGCTTATGATTCCAAAGACAGAGAATTTTGACTATATTGTGAATCTGGTTAAGGAGGGAAAGCTTAAAACATTTATAGACTCTAAACATCCCTTGAGTAAAGCTGAAGATGCTTGGGATAGAATAATGAGTGGACATGCCACAGGAAAAATCATAATAGATCCTTGAGTAGAAATGTAAGTTCACGGAGTGTTTATCAAAATAGCTTATCAGACAATTTAAACTTATTTTGGTACAATTAAAGGGTTGAGTGGCTAAATTAGCCAATTTTAGTGTTTTGTAAATTAGCTAGTTGAAACTGTTTATTGTTATGAATTAGCTGCTTTTGAACAAACTGTTCATAGCAGCGTATTCAAAATCGGCCGGTCAAACCAGTTAATAAATCAGTTAGTCAAATCAGCTATCACCTAATATTTATCAGCCGTTTGCCAAACACCCTTCACATATTACAACTTGCTAGAACTTTTTATCACATTCTTCCTCCGTTCGTAAACACTTGTTGTATAATGGTTATTAGTATTATTCATTGTTCAAGTTTATTTTATATATTGTATCTAATGTAAAGAAAAGCACGATAATTTTAAATTGTCTAATTATATATTTTCATGATATTAACTTTTTACATTTTTGGTTATGCATAATTGAATATATAAATGATTAAAATAGCGTATTGCGTAAAAATTCAAATATAACAATAATAATGGAGCAAATAAATTACTACATAATAGAATTTTATCATTTTGCTAAATCGAAAAATTGTTATAAAACGACTATTATATCCTTACTGGTATCAAATATCTCATATATCCAATTTGAATAATGTGTCGGATATCGGATATTCGAGTTTAGCAGGATTGACCATCAGATATTAAATATACCAATTTTTGGACTTTCGATCAGACTATATATTTTGGATTGAATATTCGATTACGGGCACCGCTATTATGTTTTTTTAGCGTTGCTTTTGTTTTTGGTATAATATGCCATTTGTTTTTTTTTTTTATAAAAAACGAAGTATAATTGTTTATTTTAAAGCTTTTACTAAAATAAGACCCACTCCTTATGGACAGCAGTAATTATAAAAAGTAAAGTAAATATTTGTTTGAGGTATATTAAGTATGTGTTTGAGTATGTAAAGTAGGTATATTTAAGGTATATGAAAATTTTGTTTGAAGTATTTTAAATAGGTGTTTTGAGGTATGACAAGTAGGCGTTTAAGGTTTATAGGAATCAGGCGATTAAAAACATCTACTTGACAACTTCAGCACATTTAAAACACCTTCTTGACATGCTGTGAACCTACTTGACGTATCCTAAATGCCTATTTAAAGTATTCTAAAACCCTACCGAATAAGCGTTTAGTTACACTATATTTTTCTTTTTTTTATATTGAAAAATATAATGAGCCGGCCCCTAATGGAGAAATCGTCCCTCACAAGTGTTTTTTTTTTTTTAAGAAACTGTAATTTTTTATTGTAAACTTTTCACTAGAATAAGATCCACTATTATAGCCATATAGGCATGATAATTGCTTGCAATTTTATGGTAACTCATTGCAAAAAAATATTATCTTTATTAAATTTGAATTAGTTATCAATTTTTACTATTGATGATTTATAGCATATATTAATTAAGGATGGAAGAAGCTCTCGGGATGGAAGGAGAAATTGCTTTCAAAAGCCGGTAAAAAGCAGGAAAGATTCTGAGCATGTTAAACTTGTTTGATTGCATGAGGCCTAAAACGCTGGGGGCTTCAATATTAAGTTACGTAATGTATGTTAACTGGTTAAAGATATAAAGTTGTTAGAAAAATATCGTATCTTATGAACTGGGCCTTTAAAAAGTTTATCAATTTTTGTTCCATCTCTGATAAAAAGGTTCTCATTAAGGCTGTCGCCCAAGCTATCCCTACTTTTACTATGATTTGTTTCAAGCTCTCTATCGGCTTGTGCAAAGATATTGAGAAAGTGATTTGTCGGTTTTGGTGGGGTATTCTGAAGGAGAGAAAGGGGATTTATTAGAAATCGTGGAATCATCTTCGCAAGCCTAATCTAGAAGTGAGGGTTGGACTTTAGAGATTTTGAGGCCTTCAACTAAACCATGTTGGCTAAACAACTTTGGAGGATTCATTGCCGTAGGGATTCTCTTATTGCCCGTACTCTCAAAGCTTAGTATTTCCACAATAGTGATGTTTGGTTGGCTAAGGTGGATAATAACCCCGACTTTTGGTGGCGTAGTATTTGGGGTTTTCGTAAGTTGTTGGAGAATAATGTGCGTTGGAAGGTGGGCAATGGTAAAAGAATTAGAGTTTTGGTCAAATGCTTGGCTCGATGGTATGGGTAACTGGCCGTGTTGTTTTTACGGGGTGTGGTATGGGGATTGATGTTACTTTGGATAAGTTCATTGATCCGGTTAGGAAGGAGTGGCTGTTGAATCTTGTTACTCTTTGTTGGCAAATTTGGAAGGCAAGAAATGAAGTGGTTTTTGAATCTATTTGTTCTCCTCCGCATTGGATTGGCTCAGTGAGTATCAGACGGCCATAAGGTGGACCACTCTGTTGAAAATCGTTCTAGACTTTCTGCTCATTGGTTGTGTCCTCCATCGGATGTTATTAAACTCAATGTTGATGTGCTTTCTCTGGAGTTGGGAAAAAGGTTGGGATGATTTCGTTGCTAGGGACTTTACGAATTTTTGAAATTCTTGAGTGAAAAAAAAAATTAATTAAATAAACTAACATTTAAACTTTTTCCAAAAGTAAGCGTCCAAACCCCAAAGCTGTGCTTTGGAGCTGTTCGCAGTTACTAACTGCGAACAGAATTTTTTTATTTTTTTTATTTTTTTTATTTTTTATTTTTTTTTTTCTGTTCGCAGTTAACTTCGAACAACTATTTTGTGTTTTTTGAACTGTTCGCAGTTACCAACTGCGAACAGCTAGTTTGTCTTATATGCTGTTCGCAGTTAGTAACTGCGAACAGCTCCAAAGCACAGCTTTGGGGTTTGGACGCTTACTTTTGGAAAAATTTTAAATGTTAGTTTATTTAATTAATTTTTTTTTTTCGCTCGAGAATTTCAAAAATTCGGACTTTACGGGGAACTTCATTTGTGCCGGTTCAAAGACGGAATGGCACGTTGGGTTTATCGAGGTTGCTGAAGCTAAAGCACTATTTTGGGTTGTCTCGATGGCTTCTGATCGTGGCTGGTTGTGGGGATTGTTGAGAGTGATTGTAGTTCCATCATCGAGGTCCTTAATGGCAAGGGTAATAATGGTTTTCATGTCCAATCTTTGATCAACAATTGGCTTCAAAACAGCAGTTTGGGTTCCTTTAGTTTCATTTTTGCTATCGTGAATGTTGAGTAAAGGCATTACATTTGAACTAAATTTTATTATACTCTCAAATATTTTTACAACTCTTACACCTCTACTACTTATAATTTTCTACCCTTTAACCTATCACTACAATACTTTAGAAGAGGACACTACTTGAAACCCTTACTTGCTCTCTTGCTTGGTACCTACACTCATGCCATAACCACCTATTTATACTACTCCAATGGAGCTATTTAGGTACAAGATATTTTCTAAGAAAATTCTAGATTTAAGATATTTATACTTAGATATTTTTAGAGCACATTCTAGAGTTGAGATATTTTCTCATTCTCTAGATTATTATTCCAAATATTGTCATTCTTTATTATTCTAGAATTCTCTTGATCTTGGGCTTAATAGACTTGGGCTTAATAACTTGGGTCTCAGCGTTGATCATCAACAGTGAATGTAACGGGGTGGGTCATAGACTTGCTCGTTGGGCTGGTGCCGGTGTTAGCGATGAGGTTTGGGTTGATTTTGCCCCAAACTAGCTTAAGGATGCGTTGTATGTGGATTTGATCCATTATTAATATTAGCTTTCCTTTTTTTTCAAAAAATGGATGAATGTGATCTTTTTATTTTGAATTGTATATTTCATTAAACTTTATCGCATGTAAATGGTAACACTTTAAAGACCTATGTGATCATATTTTTGTTGTATATGATTGTTTTGATATTATGTAAGCGTAATTAATAATTAATGATCAAAAGAACGCATTAAATTGTGTAAAAAGTCAAATGTGACGATATTAATGAAAAGGAGAAAAAACAAAACAAACACAAGTTAAGTTATAGGATTTTGTCATTTCGGTAACTGTATAAAACGACTATTATGTTATTGTGGGGTTGCTCGCAAAAAGTTGTTTTTAGAAAGTACAATTTATTATTGTAAAAGATCCTCTATTATAGCCTTATTTATCTGATAATTTATAGGATCTATAAATTAAGAATAAATGTACTTATTATTTTAAATTTTATATTTCATTAAACTTCATATAAAAACTTTAAAAACATATTTTTGTTATATATAATCATTTTGATATGAGTAAATTTTACCTCGGTGGAATGAGATTTTGGCAAATTTCAGAGCGATGGTATGAAGTTTTCATAATTTCATATTTAATATATTTGCATCCTAACAAGCTAAGGGAAGAATCTGTCATACAACAAAGGTGAATATTTTCTTCTTATATTTGGGTTTATGTTATACATTAAAAGAAATTTTTGATTATCATAAGATGATTATCTTATAATTTAATAAAATTTATATCATCTTTTTTTTTGAAAATGTATATCATATATATCCTCCTTTTATTTAATTGTCTAATAATATTTCATAAGATGATTATCTTATAATTTATATATAATTATATGTCCTCTTAAATTAATTTCCTAATAATATTTAATTGTCTAATAATATTTGATAAGAATGATTTTAGGAATATATTATTATCAACCTAAAATTAGAATAAGGTTGATAATTAATGACCATATATAATTGATTAACGTGATTAATATAAAACGGAAAGAATTTTTCTAAATATCATATTTAGCTGAATGAATAAATTTTCTAGTATATACTATTTTATAGTATATAGTAATAGATAATAGATAGGTTACCATAATCTCAACATACGAGTTAAGTTGATTAAATCGAAATAAATAAGAAAAAGAAATCTGTGTTTGAGATTATTGGATCAAATAGTGGAGCCGAGCCAACATTTTGAGATTAAAGAGTTTGAGATTATTGTTTTGCATCAAACGTGCACAATATATTGTTTTAAATATCAAAATTTATTATCACATATCAATATTAAAATATTGAGTACATTAATTATGTGTCATTTAATGTTTAAAATTTTTAAACGCGACTCTATACAATCGCATATATCGAGAACCACTCATGCATGTTTTGTCATATCTAAGACTGAGAATCTAATGAGTATACCTTAATATTCAAGTTTTTTATTAAAAGAAATTTTTGATGATATAATATAAACCGGAGAGAGGTATATATATATATATATATATATATATATATATATATATATATATATATATATATATATATATATATATATATATATATTATACAAAATAAATTTTAATAAATGTATAACCCGTGTTATGTTTTTAAATTAGTTATATGATTTATGTAGCAAAAATTTATAATTGATTAGTTTTATTTAAATATTTAAATTATTTAGTTTATAAAAATGGTAAATTTAAAGTATATAATAATTTTGAATTAATAATTTATTGTAATATAACTCAGTTGGAATCATTCAATTTATTACGTATTTAAAATTGGTAAATTACTCAATTTAATTAATTTTGTTAGAGTTAAAAATGACATGTTGGTTAATATTATTTGCCACATAAGACAATGTCAACCAATAAAATCTACTTATTTTATGATTTTATTATATATAGCGTGTTAGGTTATACAGGTCATCACTATTGGAATACGTATTTATCTAGAAGATCTAATTGCTTTAGTTTTCCAGATTATTTTCCCCTGCATTGGAATCAGGTAACCTTTGGTCTTATCTTTAATTTGTTGTTTTAATTCAAATAATCGATCATGTTTGTTAGTAATAGTGTTCACCATTTATTTGTCACATCAGCAACAAAATACTTTTTCCTGATTTTAATAGTTGTTATAGTTTTTGTAACAACTACTATTTATCAACTAATCTTATTTGGTATATATTTCCCCCATGTATAATGTAAAACATAGTGAAGTGGGATCTTGTTTGATTCGTCTTGATGCATATTTTCATAATACTAACTTTTTAGAATTTTTTATCATATGAAATTAAAAAATTAAAGATTAAAATCGTGCATTGGATAGCGTGAAAAACAAGAGTGTAGCAACTATTAAAAAACCAATAAAGTATATTTTAGTTTTATATTTCTAAGTCTATCAAATTAATCTATAAACCAATTTTAAATTAGAAATACTCTAAGGATTATTTCGGTTTAGGGTTTAGGTTATTTAACAAGGTAAAACTTATTATTTATTTTGGTTTAAACATAGCAATAATATAGAAAAACATATTTTAAAAACAGGATTATTAATATTTTTTTTAGCAAAACTAATATCTGACAGAATTATTCTAAACCTAAAAATTTCACATGATTTTTGCTAATTAAATTAACAAGTAATTTCAATTCATTTTAAAACATGTGAGCAAAATAAGCTTTAACAATTAATTCATCTTGTTTAACATATAAGAACGTCCGATAATAATAATATAATTTTGACTATTTCAATTTAATTAAAATTCAATTTTTAACGAAAAATATAAAGAAATAAACATCAATTAAAACCAAATCAACATACATAAATCTTCCCTTCCTTTTTGCTTGTCCACTTTATATTTTTTCACTTTATAAGAGTGAAATTTAAATTTGATTTTTGAAGTATATAATAAAGATAAAATATATTCATATGAAATCTTGTTACATTTGTATTATCATTTAAAGAAGTTGAGTCTACATCAATTTTTGTCTTTTGGAATGACCCATATTAAAAAAACAATTATCAAGAATGTTTAATTACATTTTCAATTAACCAAATTAATTTTTTTAAAAATATTTAATGGCTATTGGGTCTGTTTCACGATAGGACGGTCTCAAATATTGTGATAAAAATTAGAACAAATTATGAAAATACAATATATTATAAACATTCGATTAAAATTAGTCAAACATGAGATATCAATACAGAGCTTCAATCGATAACTATTTATTTTGATTTGAATTTTTTATTCCACTTTAAAAATAAATTCCTAATAATTCTCTTAACAATATTCATAAAAATTTGGGAAAATTTTATCTTATTCTAATGACACTAATTCTTAAATGAGACGATTTCATAGTGAAACCATTTTTATTGGGCTGGCCCAATATACAATTTTTTGTCCTATTAGGCTGGCCTACTATATATTTTTTGTCGTGCTCAACGTTAAAGAGATTACTTATAATTTTAATATAATTACTTTTTACAATTTTAGAGTGATTACTTATAAATTATAACCGATCAAGGAAAAATTAAATTAATAGGCTAATTATATCCGGCCTGTCTAATGGTGATGAAACGAGTTGTTCTATTAATTCGGAAGTGTTGTTGAGAATTATTCTATAAAATTCAACCGAAATTCTATTAATGCTTTAATCATCATCCTTTCTTTCTCCTATCCCCTCTTCTTTTCAAATTTCTGCAATCTAATTCTTCATTTTATTTTATGAAATTTTTTGCAAAAGTTTTAATATCAGATTAGTCGATCAAATTTCAGTTCGTCTGAAATTTCAATGTTTCTATCGACAATTACAAATTTACGATATTAATCGGTGTGTCACATTATATTTCTCTTTATGATCTTTTTTAATCTTTGATTCTTGGTTGAAAATTTTCTTTTTTGCATATTATGTTGGAAACTTTCAACTTTGTTAGAAGTTTTTATTTGTTACAATTTAATTTTAGTCGGTGACTTTTACCACTCAAATTTATTAAATTTTGTATGATGGTAAATTGTTCTTGAATTTGATTAAAATTAATAAAATTAAATTAAATTTACTTTAAGTGTCAAATTATTTATCTGTTATTTTTTATTTTCCATAGAATTAAAAAAAAAGCATCTAGAGTTTTTTTGATTGATATATCTTAAGTAAATTTTAATAAATGTATAACCCGTGTTATCTTTTAAAATTAGTTATATGATTTATGTAGCAAAAATTTATAGCTGATTAATTTTATACAAATATTTAAATTATTTAGTTTATAAAAATGGTAAATTTAAAGTATAAAAAAATTTTGAATTAATAATTTATTGTAATATAACTCCATTTAATATTATTTGCCACATAAGACAATGTCAACCAATAAAATCTTTCAATTTAATTGCTTTAGTTTTCCAGATTATTTCCCCGAATCAGGAAACCTTTGGTCTTGTCTTTAATTTGTTGTTCTGATTCAAATAATCGATCATGTTTGTTAGTAATAGTGTTCACCATTTATTTGTCGCATCAGCAACAAAATACTTCATGCATATTTTCATAATACTAGCTTTTTAGAATTTTTTATCATATAAAATTAAAAAAAATTAAAGATTAAAATCGTGCATTAAATAACGTGAAAAACAAAAGTGTAGCAACTATTAAAAAACCAATGAGATACATTTTTTATATTTTAGTTTTAATCTATAAACCAATTTTAAATTAAAAATACTCTTTAAGGATTATTTCGATTTAGGTTATTTAACAAGGTAAAACTTATTATTTATTTTGGTTTAAACATAGCAATAATATAGAAAAACATATTTTAAAAAAAGCGATTATTAATTTTTTTTAGCAAAACAAAAATCTCACTATAATTATTCTAAACCTAAAAATATGCTTCACATAATTTTTGCTAATTAAATTACCAAGTAATCTCAATCCATTTTAAATTTGATTTTTGAAGTATATAATAAAGATAAAATAAATTCATATGAAATCTTGTTACATTTAATTTGTCTTGATACATTTGATTTTTGATCACCCAATCCTCTATTTACATAAAAAAAAAAAAAAGCTAAATCATTGTGAAATAGGAATTGAGAGTATTTTTAAGTTTTTTTGACTTTTAATAGAAATATAATAATTTATGTCATGTAATAAAAAAACTAACTTTAATAAATATAGCAATTTACTATTTTGATTATTCCATGTGGTAAATTAAAGGAATCTTGTTAGTTAATAGTATGATATTTAGTTCAATAAATATAACAAATAAACAATTTGATTATTCCATGTGGCAAATCTTTGTAAGGATGCCACATGGAATTTTTCAATTCTTTTTAGTTGATAATTGTATGATACTATACTCGTCCAATGGCTTTTTCCTGATAGAGCTTTTTTTATACTGGAGGCGGTTTGTTTAGGTCATATGTTTCTTCTGTAATAAAATTAACTTATTTATTGAAAAAATCTTGTTAAAATCGCTTTAATATATAGTTTTTGTAAAATCTTTTCGTTGTATATATATAACTAGTGTATTGACATATATGTTTTTAAAAGTAAAAATAATAAAAATTAATTTATTTAAACTATAGTACTTCACGTACTAACAAGATCCCAATATAAATTGCTTCCAATTGAAGATAATTCATTATTATGAAGAGTATTTCAAATAAAAAGAAATGATGAAGTATTCTCTATTTATTATGCAGGTGTCTCGCATGAAAAATAACTAAGTGGAAAGAAAATATCAGCAAGGGCTAGGCCAAATAATTTCATTGTTTTAGGCTGTGGAATTGAAATAATTTTAAGCATAAGAATAATGAACAGGTTAATTCTATGCTTTGGAAGTCAAATATTTTTTCCTTTGTTTTATGTCATTGTTTTAGTTATGATCGATCATAGCAAGGGCAAAACCGGTTATCGTTTAGGATTCTAAATTTTTTTTGGGACTTAAAGATATAATTTCCTGTACAAATTTGTACTTTGTCTTTTCATTCCCAATGAAGTTCCCACAGAATACTCACGAGAATTAAAAAAAAAATAGAATTTGTTAGATAGTGAATGTATTATCTTATTGAATTGGGAAAAAGTGGGGACCGTAAACATTTAAATATTAGTATTAAAAGAAAGTTACTGGAATATATGTGGGGGACCGTAAGTATTATTAAAATATTAAAATGAGGATAACTAATGTTATTTTTGTCTAAAATTTATGATATAAGTAGAAATATTCTTTATAGGGACAACAAATGGAACAAATGCCAAATGGAAACTTCAACGGAGGTAGTATTAATCTAAATTAAATTTAGGTATAATTTACATTTTTTTGCAATGTAATACTATGAATTATTAGAACTTTTTTTATAAAATAAACAAAATAGCACCAATACAAAACAAAACGTATTAAGGCTCTTTTTATTATTTGCTTGGGGCCCAAAAATTAATGAAAGCCCTAGTTTTTGGGAGCTTGGTTAGTTTTGTATGAAAAATTAAAATTGAGATAATATTTGTTGTGTAGATATAGTCTCTTGCAGGAGCTTGGAGCCGGAGCATCTGGCGTTGTATACAAGGCTATTGATAAGGAGAACAATGACATTGTAAGATATTTGTCAATGTACTAATTTAATTTATAATATCACTTATTATATTTAATTAAAGATTATAAATAGTTAATGTTAATAAAATTTTCATTGCGACCAATTAAAAATGAACTCATTTGATTATATTTTAACTTAAAAATTAATAGTCAAAATACAGTTAAGTGTAATTAATGAATATTGCCGAAAAGAATGGGACATATAACCTAAGTACAAGGGAGTATAGGGTGTTTGTTGTGTGGAAATGGGTATTTGAGGATAAAAAAGTGAGAGTGAGATTGGGATTGGAAATTTATAGTTAGGAATTGTTGAAATATAACTAAATTTTTAGTTCCGGTATGTTAATGGAAATAATTTAGAAATTGCAATAACTTTTGTTTGGTAGGTGGAAATGGAATTGAAAGTAAAATAAAAATTTACGAATTTATCCTTTTTAAAAATAATTTGAAAATTGTAATACTTCCTCTTATTTAGCTTATGTGTTCCAGTTCCTTTTATGGTTCACCTTAATTGTCTCATTTCTATTTTTGGTATGAGTTTTTGACTTTTATGCCCTTGATAACTTTATCCTATTTTCAATTATACTTTTCATTATCCATACTAATTTCCCTTCCTTATATTAAAAAACCCATAATACCACTTTCTTTCTTACCCTTAGGGTCCCACTTTTGACTCTCCTTAACATCCGTGAAAAGTCAAATGGGACTCCTAAGGTGAATAGGAGGGAGTATTTAATTTTGGTTTGTAAAATTTACAAATAAGAATGATATAAACGTCTTTTACATTCTGTTTCCAATTCCGACCCATCTAATACCAAGTTACCAACCCCCTTGATAATAGATTGTTGTGAAATGGGAATTGATTAAGTTCTTATCCCATTTTCAATCTTAAATTTAATCCTAATCCATGAACCAAACATTGGATATTTATTTTGGGAGTTTTAATCCCATTCCCACGCTCTAATCCCTCCTACCAAACACACCGTATTTGTTTTTCCATCTAATCTCTATTTAATTTTTTTATTTTTGCAATTTCGTGTAAAATTGACTGTATGCATCTGCCACTCTCTCTTAAAGATTGTCCGTTACCTTCTCTTACTCAAACTCTATTTTCAAACGGGATAATGAATTGATGATAATCAGTTAGCATACTAATTGATACTGGTTTTTGGTTCACAGGTTGCTATCAAGAAAATGAAGTGGAATTTTGAGTCTTGGGATCTACATCAATGTTTAAATTTGAGAGAAGTAAAGGTAGTTATTAAGGCTATTCTGCCTTGTAAAATATTACAGGATTTTACTTTCCTATTCTGATGATATGCTTGATGATTATATATGCCTACTTCTTTTGCAGTCACTCAGTAAATTAAGTCATCCCAACATCATAAAGTTGAAAGGAGTTGTACAGGAAAACCATGAGTTGTTCATCATTTTTGAGTATATGGTAAGTTTTATAAAGCGCACGTTCACCTAGAGGTATTCATTCCGACTTTAGGTCAATTTAAAATTGGGTCTTGTTTCCATATTAATGTTTACATATTTTAAATTCATTTTACAATCGGGTTAAGTCGGATTCAATTATAAATTCAGGTAAATATTGAATCATTAGATCTAATTTGAACACCTTCCTTCTTTAAATACCTATGCTTTTAATTCATGGAGCTATACAAGCTAATAGTTCTTCTGAGTTCATTTTAGTATTTTGAACGGCACTGATCATTTTGGATAATCCAGCAAAGAAGATCCTTTCCTGATGTTGATTCTTTTTATATATAATTTTTGGTACTCTGCACTACACTACTACTACTACTTGTCCTAAATGGATATTATATGACTTGCACCTACACCAATCAAAACGGTCGGTCGGGTGGGCCGGTTAGGGTCGAGTCACTTTAATTTTTAGGGTCGGGTTTTGGTGGGTTTGAGATGGATTCTGGTCGACCGACTCAAAAATAAACAATATACTAATTTTAAGGCTACAATAAAGGATTATTGACTCAAAATATAGAAATTGACTAGTGTTGGTGTTTGGTGTGACTTTGAGTGCACCAATGGAGTATGATGATGTATGATGTGTGTATGAGTGTCAGATGATAAGGAAGTGCATTGAAGATGTAAGTTGATGTCCCTCTTCAATGCCTGCTGCTGCATAAGATCAGAATGCTTCTGATCACTTCGCTCGACTAAGGTGACCTGCAGCTCGACCAAGTTAGTAGGTTGCTGCTCCTCCGCTCGACCAAGAAAATCAGCCTCTCGACCAAGAAAATCAGCCGCTCGACTAGGTCTGTTTCGCTCGACTGGACGAGCAAGGCCCAGTTCTAGCCTCTGTTTTTCTTGCGCGATAAGTTGTACGGGACTGTTTTATTACGAGCTTTTGTCCCATCACTTGTACATGACTTCTAGTATAAATAGAAGTCCCTACGCACATTCCTAAGTGGATTCTGACCCTAGCCAAACAAAAAAACCCCTTCTCCTTCTCTTTTCTTCTTCTCTAAGTGTAATACTCCATTGTATGAGTTCTTGAGAACTCTATTGATTCTTCACATAATACAAGCAAGCTAACCACCACCGAGGATGTAACCCACATTGAGTGAAACCTTGTAAATCTTGTGTTTTTTGTTATTGCATTGCTTCTTATTGCTTTTCATTGGTAGTTTATTGGATTGATTGTTTCATTTTACAGAACACCTCTACCATTGGTCTTGGGTGTTTCTAGGGATAATGATTGAAACTTTAGACCCTAGTGAACTTACTATTTCAACTAGAAATATAATGTTTCATAAGTCATAACTAAAACTGTTGACGTGGAATGAAAATGATGACTTATAGGTTGTAACTGAAAATAGATCAAAACGGTTGGCTTTGGGTTTTGATCAAGTTTAACCAAGCTTTTTCCCTTATTCAGGAATATAATCTGTATCAAATAATAACGAAGCGAAAGAGAGGATTTTCGGAAGAAAAGATACGAAGTTTTATGATTCAGCTTCTTCAAGGACTTGATTACATGCACAAGAATGGATACTTTCATCGGGATCTAAAACCTGGTATAATGTTTAGCCTTGACGTATGATGTATATTGCTATGTTATTTGGACTCTTTATTTTATTTCACGTACTTGTGTCCGATCCTTAATGCTTGGATTGTTAGACATTGGCATGACACTTAGACACTTTATTTTAGACGTAAATTGAATATTTAAACGTATTCGATACTTGGACACGTACCAGTATCCTACATCGCCAAGTCCAAGTAACTTAGGATCCAAGTGTATGGTAATTTTTTCTTAGGAGTTTGTCTTGTATGAGATCGTCTGACGATGAGACAACGTCAAAACAAAAAGTCCATAAGCTAAAAGGTTTTATTATTAGGCTATATAATTCAAGTAAAAGGCATATATCACGGTGAAACCATTTCATACAAAAATTTGTGTTTTCTTAGGGTTGATTAGATCAATATTTGGATTGTCCTTTAGATGCTCATTCCTATGTAAAATACCATATGTCTTTGTTGTTTTTTTCCTCTTATTAGAGAATCTTCTAGTGACCAATAATGAGATCAAGATTGCTGATCTCGGACTTGTTCGAGAAATTTCATCAGGGCCCCCTTATACTGATTACGTTACGACGCGTTGGTGAGTTTTTGGTTTCCTCTCTTGTGGCATATATCATGTGATAAATTATATTCCGCTCAGTTCAGTGTCACATGATTTGCTAATTTTCTTGTGATCCGTAAATTGAAAAAAATGAACTATGTTCCCTTTTTAGACTATTTATTGGTCGTTTTGATCAATTTGTGAATTTAAAAAATGAATCAGCCAGCGAATTATGTAACACTATTCTAATCTCTACTATAATTGGTATGATATAATGTAAGTTATACGTGTACTTCATTTCTTAGGGTCTTATGTTGTCTGTCAGGTATCGGGCCCCAGAAAATCTGCTGAAGTCATCTACCTACACTACGGCAATTGGTTTGTTTTCTTGAGCGTCTCTTTCATCCTCATAATTTTTCATTTGATTCCTTCTAATTACTCTATCAATTAGATCAAGGTTTTGTTGTCCATCGTTTTGTTGTTGTCATGTTAGAGTATATAAGATTACTTGGGCCTCAATAATCAGCTTAACTTTTTAATTGAGTTAGTCTCTTGAAATGATATCGAAGCCAATGTGACGAGTGGGCACGGTTCGAATTTCAACCACCTTCATTTAAAGTATTCAGCGCTATGTATGAGGAAGATCTGTGTGGCATCCAAACTTCAAGCCCAATAGGCTCTTGTATAAGAGACTGTGTTAAAGTATATAACATATCTTGAGGCCTCAACCATCAGTTTGCAAAGGGTTTGTAATATATCCACACTTCAAGTTCAATGGGCTCTTGTGTGAGGGGCGTATTAGAGCGTATGATATATCTTGAAGCCTCTACTATCAGCTTAAGCTTTTAGTTGAGTTAGTCATATTAGGTTCGGTTACAAGGTCGGATAAATTTCAAATCATCAGATGTGTTTTGAACACCTCTTAATTACGACGTTTCATAGCGTGTATATATATATATATTGGTTTTACATCTTCCGAAGCTTAATACGTTGCAATTTGCTGAACAATTTTGTCTTTAAGGTTTGCATTTGGCGTTAAATTTTATTTTTTTTCCAGATATGTGGGCAGTTGGTGCAATTCTGGCCGAACTTTTTATGTTGCGTCCGATCTTTCCAGGAGAATGGTAATGTCTGCTTTAATCCTAGTTTCCTTGGTGTAAAGAAATTTAGTTTTAAAGACTTCTGTTAATTGATTCTTTTACCTATGATTTGTTTTTATGCCAAATTATCTTATTAAATTATCTGGTATTGTGATAAGAATAAAATAATGAAAATTATATGATCTATTGACTCAAACCCGACCAATTTAAAACCGACCCAATGACCTATTTGACTAGTCTATTCTAAGTGTTTGAGAGCTTGGGAAGAGGAATTTATGTTCTTAATTTCCTTTTTTAAAGCAATCGTAAAATGTTTATAGTCTTTAGTTTTGGATTTATGTCCGTTATTTTGATGGGGTGAAAGATTTTTAGTTCTTTAATTTTAGATTATTATAAATGATGATGATAATTTAATTGTTATAAATTGATAAATTGGGATTAAAATGATTTTTAGTAATAAAAGCAGGTCGGGTTGAAGCCCGGCCCATTGAACACCCCTAGTGGTGACGTTGAACCTTGGGCAGATCTTAAGTGTTTAAGCTTATCTTGTCCTATTGTTTCTTGTTTAGCTTATCAATGGAGAAATGTTTTGAAATACATCTATTAACTTCTATTCTATGGAATTCGTACTTTTTATTTTGCTTTACGTACTCGAATCTGATCCTTAATAACTTCATTAGTTTGTTAGTTAATGCTGGTCTGTTGATATGCCATCTTTAACAGTGAATTAGATCAGCTGCACAAAATATGCTGTGTATTGGGTTCTCCAGAATGGACGATGTTCCCTGAAGCAAAAAACTTTACAGAATTATTAAATATAAGCCATTCAGGGGTGAGATTTGTTCATATTAAGCTCTTATAATGTGCCACTTCTATATCTTCTCATCAATTGAACTCTCTTTATTTGTAGATTAAACCTGCAAATCTGTCAAAAATTATCCCAAATGCCAGCCAGGATGCTCTTGATCTCATCAGTGTATGTCTTCCTTTTGTAAACACTTACGGCCCGTTTGGTATTTCAGTACTAAATGGTGGAATGGTAATGAAAAATTTGTGTAATTTTGATGGGAATATCTCTTGACAAATTTAATGGGCATGTCATTTTCTTCCCAAAATTCATTCCAATGCATCACCCAGTGAAACGTATTTCGCTAGTTGATTTGCCTTTTGGATTCGTGATTCGCTCAAAATAGTTCAAATATATCCTAAAACCGATTATAATTTGCTTTTTTCGATTCGCAAGTTACAAGGCCGATCAGCGAATCATGTGACACTTACCATTAGAATATGTTTAATTAGGTGGTAATGAAAAATTATGAATTAAAAACTTTTTTATGATCAAACTTTCGTTACCATGGGAATAACATGATACATATCATAAAAATTTACACTACAAATCATTCTCATTCCCAGCATTTAGTATCGTTAACCAGACAAGCAATTAATGCCTGTTCACTGTTTGTTTATGGTTTATTGTCATTTGCTTTTTTCATCTCTTTAAGTGACGTGTCTTTATGATGCTTTTTTAATTAATTTCAGCGTTTATGTTCTTGGAATCCACTGAAAAGGCCAACAGCAGAGCAAGCGCTACTGCATCCATTCTTCTACGTACGTGATACTGTGATAGTGCACATTTAAGTTCATAAGATATTCTTGTTAATTATCAACGTATAACCTAAGATAAACTATGGCAGGTCGCTCCGTTGGTACCTCATCCTATTTATAATTGCTCTCAGAACAAGCCATACATCACGAGTTAGTGTGACCTTTGCTTCTATGTACGCTCTTCTTTTTCTCTAATTCTTTGATGTTATTTTAATTGATTTTTTCTGCATAGCAGATTCCCAGCCGAACCTTGAACTAACGCTAGGGGGCTTTGACAGCATATCAAATGATTGTTACCCTGGTTGTCAGGTGGCTGTTAAACCTGGTGCTTCCAATCTAGGTGAGAACCGAAAGATTTATACCTTGTTGAATAATTATGATTTGGATCAGTGTAACATAATTCGCTAGTTAATTCACTTTTAGAATTCTAGATTTGCTCAAATTTTCCTAAGAATAACTCTCTTTTGGAAGTTTTTTGCTTGATGATACACAGATGCATAATATTAAATTTATACATGATCTTATTTTCTCGATTTATTTGATGTTATTTTAATTGATCTTTTCTGCTTAATAGACTCCCAGCTGAACCTTAAACTAGAGTTGGGGTGCTTTGATAGCAAATCAAGTAATTGTTACCCTGGCTTGACGATGGCTGTTAATCCTGGTGTTTCCAATTTAGGTGAGTACCGAGAGATTTATACTTTGTTGAAAGATTGATTTTGATCATGATGATCGCCCCTTTAAATGTTGTCCGCATGGCCAAGTACAAGATTAATGGAATTTGAACCAAACTTTTTTTACATAAGCCGATCTATGGGATTTACGCCACGACATTATTTCATGCAAAGGTGTTCAAAATATATTCGATGATTTGAAATTTACCGATCTTATAATCGAACTCGATTTCAAAAAATCATCTACAATTATGTCAAGAACAATATGGATACGAAATCCGATCTAAACCGACCTAAAACGCCAAATCCGAAATCAATCCAATAACTCAAATGAACACCTAGTCGTCAATTATTTTGTGCCGTTGCGAAAACGTTGATAGGCATACTAGTGGGGTTTGATTCAGTTTCCCACTAAATTGATTATGGAGCTCTCTTTTAGAAGTTTTTTGCTTGATGATACACAGATGCATCATATTTAATTTATACATGACCTTATTTTCTCTATTTTTTATTTTATTTTAAATAATCTTTTCTGTTTAGTAGATTCCAAGCCGAACTTTCAATTAAAGCCGTGGGACTTGAACAAAGAACCAGATGATATTTACTCCGACTTGACGTTGACTTTGAATCCTGGTGTTTTCCATCTAGGTGAGAACCCAGAGATCTATACCTTGTTGAAATTGATTTGGATCATGATCAGAGGTGTTCAATGTGTCGGACCCTCATTTTGAGCCCTTATCCTGCCCGTTTTTAGAAGGGCTTTGTAAGAGCCCGACAAAAAATGACCGTCCAAAAACTGCTCTATTATAATTAAAATGAAGCGGGCTATAAGAGGGCTCAATAAGGGTCCGAAACGGGTTTTTGTAAATAGTATAATTATGGATAATTAAATATTATGAATGACAATGTTAATAGGGATTATTAATATTTTTTAAATTTAATTATTATAAATGATAATCTAATTATTATAAATTGATAATGGGGATTAAAATAATTTCTAATAATTAAAATGGGCTGGGCCAGGCTTTATCACTCATATTAAGTTTAAAGGCACTTATCCAATCCGACTCATATTTTCTTAAGCCTGACCCGGCTCTTATCCGGCCCATTAAACACCCCTTGGAATGCTGTCCATAGTCCCCATGGCCTAGTATAGATTAATGGAATTTTGATCTATAAATCCTAATATCTATTATGTCATTTGCAGAGAGAGGACCTAGTGTATCTGGATTGCCACAGCAGGTTAGTGCATATTTATGGAGACCCAATAATGTTCAATGGGTGCACTTGATTTTTGTACTTCTAATTTTAAACTAGCTACCTTCTGATTAGCAATATATTTTGATGTCTCAGGATACATTGCTCTACTCCAATTTCCCAGATCGTCGTCAAGAGCCATCATGTAAGTTTCTGTTGCCTATGATCGTATATAACATGTCTTGGGGTTTTAACCATCAACTTAAGTTTTTGATTGGGTTGGTTCCTTGACATGGTATCAGAAGCCAGCGTGACAAGAGCTAGGCTCAACCTGGAATTTTTCCGTTCTTTGTATGAAAAGACTATCTCGACTTGCATGATGGAAGGAGAGTTAGATTTTGGCTAACTCATTCGGACTTATGGCTTGTAGTTTAGAGTTAGAAAGTGTAACACCCGAATTTTCTCCCGTCTTTTACGATTCAGGTTTTGTCGAACCCTTAAATGAAACCAGAATCGTAAAGGGCAGGAGAAAACTCGGATCTTACAGAAAGTGAAGAATCATACGTCATATGTGTCGATGGGACTATTTAGCCTTGTTAGAGCTTACCCCTCGTACTGTTGGCCGAAGGTGATTGTGGAAGGGGATTGCAAGAACATCATCGAGACCTAAAATGGCAAGGTGGCCGTGTGGCTTTCATATCTAACCTTTCCTCGACAATAACCTTGCTTTGAGGAAGTTTTTTACGTCTCTTTTATTTCGGTTTTGTTATCGAGAATGTAATGTTATGGCTTATAAATTAGCTCGTAGGGCTGCCTCTAGGGTTAGCAATGAGTTTTGGGTTGATGTTGCCCCAAGTTGGGTTAAGGATGCTTTGTTTTCCGATTTGATTATGTCTTAGTGTAGCTTTCCTTTTCTTTCAAAAAATTTCTTCTCGCGTGCTTCAAGTAACTAAATGTAACTCTCTTTTCTCCAGTTTGTTCGGCTTTATCAGCTATTCAAAATCGGGTGAATCCTCCGACTAATCCCACATTGTCGTTTTCATTCAGGTTGGTAGATTAACTAAAAATATTACTATGCAGTTTGTCTTTTAATTAAACTTCTCTAAATGTTGGGATGATTTATCCCACATCAACAATCAAAGATGGTGTGCATATTTCATAAGTTATTGGAGCCCTTTTTCCATTGTCATACGGTTTTTGGATGGTATATATCTCTTTGATTTGTGAAATGTGTGCACCTCGTGTTTCACTTTTACAATAAGTCCAGTCTAATTGAACAAAATTTATACTAATTCGTGTTTCACTTTTAACAGTTCAATTGCATATCCCTCGTCTTCTGTTCCTCGTTCAGAAGGTTTCGTAGCCACGCAACCAAGTTATTTAGACGGCCGAATGTTGGTGGGTGCCTCCCCTTTCCGGCTGAGCCAGTTCCATTGAGTTGCTCATTTTTTGATATACTTAAACTTAGTATAGGAGGTAGTTTAGAGTCTTTAAATTTTTTCTGATTCTTTTTACCTACACCCAAAAATTGGTTGTAGTGATGATTGATCATAGCATTTAGGTTTTTTGAGCTAATTGTGAACGTTTATGATAGAATGTTAACATTAGTGACACAAGAATATTAATGACAGAGTCTTAATCTCATAAGATTGAGGTTATTTGTTAACTTTAAAGAAAATTATTAATTTTTTATTATTTAAATATTTTCAACTTATGTTCTTTACTTATCCTAGAGCAATTAGTGCAAATAGTTGTGTCATTTTAGTTTTGATCTTATTAATGATAAGTTCTTCTAGTCTTATCTAGTTGAATGAGGCATTAAAGGTTCGTTGATGTTTTTTATCGGGGTATATTTGAAGAATTCAATACAAGCAAAGAAAAGGAAAATTAATTCTTAGATGGTGAGAATTTATTAGAGTATATAATATATCATAAGGCCTCAACCAAAAGCTTAAACTGATGGTTAAGACTCCAAAATATCTATATACTCTACAACAAAACAATGCAAAATAGGTGTCCTTCCTAATAAAGACATCTTTCTTCACTCATAGGAAGTCTTTAACTGTATTAGACAATGCTCCACTTATGTGCTTTAATTTCTAATATTATATATATTACTCCCTCCTATTCAGTTTATGTATCCCATTTTCTTTTATGGTCAAGTCATCTTAATTGTCCCATTTTTATTTTTGGTATGGGTTTTTGACTTTTATGCCCTTAGTAGCTTTATCTTATTTTCAATTATACCCTTCATTACCCATACTAATTTTCCTCCCTTACATTAAAAAACCTATAATACCACTCTCTTTCCTACCCTTTGGATTCCACTTTTGACTTCCTTTAAAATCCGTAAAAATTCAAATGAGACTCCTAAAGTGAATAGGAAGGAGTATTAAATATTTTTTATGTTTTACTGAGTTCACACCATAAAAAAGTCAAAGAAAGAGATGAAGTCTTAATTTACAATAAAAGGAAACCATATTTATAATCCCCCATTGCTATGAAAAGATATTATGATATTTAATATTTAAATTTTAAAGGATGTAAAAGTATCTCAAAAAAATTGTTTATGGTTGCTAAATGTTGTCATAGAAGTATGAAAGAGGAGCACCACACCAGCCTTATGTTCTCCCTGTGGACTCTATTAGTTTAATCTTGTCAGATTCCAAAACGTTGGTTAGGCAAACTGACATATCCTTGAATAGTCAACTCAATTTTTCATGCAATGAATATTGTAGGTGCTTTAATGATTTTTTAATTATAAAGTAGGTCAAGGTAAGGAAAAAATATGAAAATTATTTCAGAATTTTTTATAAAAAATAATAATATTTCTTCACTAACTAAAATAAAATCATAATATTCATGCAATGAATATTCAGAATTTTTTATAAAAAATGGTCAAGATCTGGGGAGGGTATGATGACGTCAACTCATACCTATAAAGGAGAGCGCGGCTAAAAGAGTCCCTTAATTCGAGAAAGAATAAGAGAAGTTTTTGCAACGGATCAGACTGAGTGAGGTTGAAGCTAACTCCATAAGCCTGCATTCTTATCAATTACATTCATATTAGATTTAGAATATTTTGCAAAAAAAATAATATTTAGTTACATTTATCCCAAATATATGTTCATTAATTATCTCATTTAATCGGCTATATTTACGAGTATTCTTTTCAATGTATTTACGAGTATTCTTTTCAATATATATTTAGAGAAATAGTGATATTTTATGTATTCTAATTAATATATTCATGCCTATAAGAAAAATAATATTTAGAGAATCTTTTTTTGATAAGGTTGTTAAAAGAGGTAATTAATGACTCTTAATCTATACTCTTGTAACATAGGTTAAATAAATCCATAAAGGTATATGTTTCTCTTATCTATTGGAGTTACATTTTTAAATGAGCTCTTTTTGTACTGTACTTCTTTTTATCGGAATAAGCTTGTAGAATTAATTAAGACGACAATAGAGTCTAATATACTTTTTTTTGTTGTAGGATGTATTTGTAGCAGGAACTGATACAACACAAACGGTATTAGAATGGGTAATGACATAACTCTTAAAAAATTCTCAAATCATGAAAGAACTTCAAAAAGAAGTACGTGAAATTGTCGGAAAGAAAAATCTTATAATTAAAGATGATTTAGTGAAAATAAAGTATGTAAAAGCGGTGATCAAAGAAACACTTCGATTGCATCCTTCAGTACCTTTATTATTTCCTCGTGAATCAACTTAAGACGTAATAATAAATGGATACACCATTCCTATAAAAATAAGAGTTACTTTTAATGCTTGGGCTATACAAAGAGACTCTAAAATTAAGAATGTTCCCGAAGAGTTTCGTCCCGAGAAATTCTTGAATTCTTCGATAGACTACAAAGGGAAGGATATGGAGTTTATTCGTTTTGAATTAGAAAGAAGGATTTGTCCAGAAATATTATTTGTTATTGCTAATGATGAGTTTGTGTTAGCAACACTTATGTTCAAATTTAATTGCATATGACCAATGGTAGTTGTTTTTCTGAGTAACTGTCGAATTTATAAAGGGGACTTTGAGAGGGAAGTACCTTCGAATTAAGGGAATTGAGATGATCTGACCTCCGCAAGTGGTGTACCTGCAACCACAAAGAAAGAGTAAATCGGAGGTTGATGTCCCGGTAGAGCTCTCCGATGTTTAAGTCAAACCGAAAAATGTAAATAGTAAGTGTAAGTATGAGTATGAGTGAGTATAATTGTGTAACCTTCTTTCTGTAGAAGGATGATATATTTATAAGAGTCTATGTATGTAAGTTGTAACTGCCAATTGGTTATTTTGGTAGTGATGCCTTATGGAGAATATGACCATGGAAATGACCTAGTGATGGAGGTTACCTTGAGATGGTGAGCAGTTACTCATAGAAGTGTCTTAAGTTGAAGCGAAAGTGGAAAACTTCTGTATGATATCCTGATTATGTATTTTTGACAGTTATTGACTTTAAGGGTCGATATTGACTTGTACTTTGACCCTTGACCCATTGACCAAGGATATTTTAGATATTTCAAATATATAGAATTTTTAATCCCCAACAGTATTCGAACCCGATACCATGGATATGTCTGAAAGTAGTGGTCTTACTATACATAGAAATACTCCTCTTCTTGCTGTCGCTATTCCACACGTTACTTCTGTGTGTTAATAATTTTCCTCTATGTAAACCCATATATTAAAAAAAAATTAGGAGTAGTGTTAAAGTTGTAGAATATTTAAATATAAGAAGCGAATATAAAAAATAAAAGTAGTAGGGCATGTCTAAGATGGAAATAAGGGTAATTCATTGTATAGCTAGATTATTTATTCATATTAATCTAAGTTTTTCATTAATCTCATGATCAAAATTCCACATTCCAATCACTATTGTTTTTTTGGTGTTTACGCTATTTACTTCAATATTAAAAAAAATTCAATAAAAAATCTAGACCCCATGGTTGCACTCATGCAACTGTTGTATACGAAATTTTGTAAAAAATTAATTTTAAACTTTAAAGACCTAATCTAAAACTAACCAGCAAGAATTGTATGTGTCTCATTGTAAGACAAACTTATAAAAGTAGCCTAAAGTTAAACTTACATAGCAGTTAACTAAAATAAAAACAGGTTTTTCATTTAAATTTAAGAAATTTAAATCTGGGCCAACCCATATTAAGCCGTCTTATGATGAGATAGTCTTAATAAAGAATTTGTCAAAACTTAAATGGACCAATTTGAATTAAAAAAACTAATTTGAGCCGGCCTAAAACGAGCCCGCTTCTTAAATCAGGCCGATCCAGATCGGCCATCTCTAAATATAATATTACGAAGAATATGTCAATCAAACCAGGCTATCAATCGTAGTTAGGAACAAAGTTAACCATGGTTTAGATTAAAGCCCTACCCAACGTGACCAGATTTCGACACGCGTATGCCTAAATTTCATCTGTGAACCGCCTTACCGATTTCATCGGATCCCCCTTTTTATTATTCCATTGGGTTAGAATTAGGGTTTCTTCCTCAACTCATCTCTTCCGAAAACTTGCAATTCTCTCTCATCAATTCGCTTTCTCTCTCTTGTTTCTTTAATTCATCTTCGTAATTCCTTGGAGCTCTGTTAGCAATGGAGATGGAACGAGTGACTGAGTTTCCTTTGACTCACTTGGATCGTCGACCCAGAAAACGACCTCGTTTGTGTTGGGATGTTGCCCCAGAAACTCCTATGGTATCTCATCTATTCTTTTGTTTTTCTAATTGTTGTTTTTGTATTTTATCGACTAGATCTGGTTTAGGTTTGTTGTATATCTCATTATTCTTTATTCGGGTGTTGATTATTCTTATAAATTATTTAGATCTGTTGATTAATTGATTCAATCTCGATCTAAGAGATTGTTTTGAAAAGTTATTCGTTTTGAAACTTTTTTGTGGTTATTATGTCGGTTAGGTTTTGAGATCTTGTCCGAATTGGGAATTTCAAGTTGATTACAATTGTTGGTGATATTCTATTTTTTTTACTGAATTTTGAATGCTTTTTAGTAGTAAATTATGGATCTTTGGTTCAAAAGAATCTAAATTGAACCCTATTTTAATGATGTATGGATCTATTGATTTGGTTGGTCAGCTAGGTAATTGTATTATGTTAATTGATTATTATATCCGATATTACTTAATCCCTATATATGTTAAAGAGTTTTTATTTATTACGATAAATTTTTTTGAAAAATGTTTGAAGACTTGTATCTTTATATTTTATGAGATCTTATTCATTTGGGCGTTATATTTTGTGGTTTTGTTTTTGCATTGCCTGCAAATTTTGGGTGGTTAAATTTTTGGACTGTAGAGTTGTAAGTTCTGAATTGAAGTTTGACTTATTTGCACGTCTTTATGTTTTTTGGTTCTAATTTATTTATAAATGGTGAGCTATAATTGTTTGGAGTTGGTCTTTGAAACTATAGACGACTTTGTACAATTTATTTGAAATTTCTAGTATCAAGAGTTGGGAAATTATGTTTTTGGGGGTAAAATATGATGTGAAATTATATCAAAAAAATTATGAATGAAAAGTGGTGAAAGATGTTTTGCTTCTTATGTTAACGTGAGCGAAACATGGATGGATGGTTCTGTGTAGGCCCAGATAGGTATTTTTTGTGGGCAAGACATTGGGAATGTTACAAGCTATGCACCTACAGCTGCTCCCTCAGAACATGTTGCTTCTAGTTCTCTGTATGTCAAGGGAGTTGCACGAAATGGTTCCCCCCCATGGAGGGATGACAACAAAGATGGTCATTACGTGTTTGAGCTTGGAGAAAATATTACTTCTCGCTGTAATTACACTCTTTCTATTATTAACTGTTCTTTTACTTTGTGATTTGTGGGTTGCCTCGCTCGAATTAGATACATCAGTAATTATTATCATGTATCATGAATTGTGTAGAAGGCTGTGTTCATTTTGGCGTAAGTTTATCATACAAATCTAAAATGGGTGCAACTTTATGGATAATAATGTAATTTGCTTAAACTGCTAAGTTGCCCACAGACTATTAAGTTGCATTATTAGATTCATTTTTCATTTTCCTTATTCTAAATTGTGTTTATCTTTTGATTTCATGCAGATAAGATCCATAGCAAAATGGGTGAAGGTAAGCTAAGTTTTAGTAGATTTGAGATGATGATGGTTGATATAAGAGTTGTTTCTCATTTCAGTGCTACATATGTGTGCTTTAGGTACCTTTGGCCAGGTATTGGAGTGCTGGGATCGTGAGTGTAAAGAAATGGTTGCCATAAAAATTGTGCGTGGAATCAAGAAGTATAGGGAGGCAGCAATGATTGAGATTGACATGTTGCAACAGCTTGGTAAACATGATAAAGGGGGCAACCGGTAAGTGGTTTCATTGTTCTATTTGCTTCTCTCTGGTTGGTGCCAATGGTGGTACTGTCATGGAGGTTTATTAAGCTTGATTGTGTTGGTTGAATTGGTTTATTCCTTGCAGTTGTGTGCAATTACGGAACTGGTTTGACTATCGTAACCATATCTGTATTGTAAGTATAGTTGATTTAGAATGGATTTCCCCCCAAATAAATTACAAATTTTTGGGGTTAAAATCATGAGTGAATTGAAATGGTCTTAACAGGTTTTTGAGAAGCTTGGACCAAGCTTATACGATTTCCTTCGCAAAAACAGTTACCGCTCATTTCCTATTGATCTTGTCCGTGAGATTGGAAGACAACTATTGGATTGTGTAGCATGTGTGTACAGAAATATATCTCCCTTTAGTTTCAATTTCAGTTTTATTCCTGGCATCGACTATAACAGACATCTATTGTGCTCTTTGTAGTTCCAATAGAATATTAGTATTAGCATTATCTAGGAAATTGTTTATGAAAGTGTCTGTCCTATTTGGGGCTCTATTTTCATATTATTCATGACATGGAGCTTTCTAAAAAATGTTGCAGTTATGCATGACCATCATCTTATTCACACTGATTTGAAGCCTGAGAATGTGCTATTAGTCACACCAGATTATTATAAGGTTCCTGATTACAAGGTCCGATTTTCAGCTACTTCCTGTGTATAGCTATATTTCATATGCCTCTTTTGTTTTGTTTTTTGGTGTCTTCTCTGGTGTGATGTATAGCTGTTAATTTACATTAATGTTTTCTGTAGCCGTGCATCTGGCTGATGCAAAGTTTTGAACTTTCATTGCAGGGGTCTTCTCGATCACCCTGGGATAGCTCATATTACAAGAAAGTGCCCAAGTCAAGTTCCATTAAAGTAATCGACTTTGGTAGTACTACATATGAGCGTGCAGACCAGAACTATATCGTCTCGACACGTCATTATCGTGCTCCTGAAGTTATTCTAGGTAAAGTATTTGAAACACTTTTGGTGCATGCTCCCCCTTCCTCTGGTCTGGTATTATATGTCTTGTTTTGTTTCCCTGAGATTTCCTGTTACATGTAGGTCTTGGTTGGAGTTACCCGTGTGATGTTTGGAGTGTTGGCTGTATCCTGGTGGAACTGTGCTCTGTAAGTGCCTCTTCATGATGCTAGCAATGGAGGCTTTCACTCGGCACAACAATACATTATCTTAATCCTTTGTTTTGTCTGTTGTTGCCTTGCAGGGAGAAGCCTTGTTTCAGACACATGAAAATTTGGAACACCTAGCAATGATGGAGAGAGTGCTTGGTCCATTGCCACAGCATATGCTGAAGAGAGTAGAGTGAGTACCATTTCACTGGAGAGTGATGCAATGATTTGTTCGCTGTAGCCACGATATGCAAAATTAGTGCTTTTATTGAACTTTGCTTAGCTTTCTGCATTGTGTTTTTGTGTGCAGTCGACATGCAGATAAGTATGTTAGAAGAGGTAGATTAGACTGGCCAGAAGGTGCAACTTCTCGCGATAGTATTAGAGCGGTGACTAAGCTCCCCCGTCTCCCGGTAATAACATCTGTCAACAGGCCAAGTGATTGCTTCCTCTCTCCTGATGCATGTTTTGAGTATGTTTTATCTGTATGGTTTTCTGTTCCAGAATCTGGTAATGCAGCATGTGGATCATTCAGGCGGTGTTCTTATACATCTTCTGCAAGGTCTTCTTAGATATGATCCATTGGAGCGGCTCACAGCTCGTGAAGCTCTCCGACATCCATTCTTTACTCAAGATCATCTAAGAAGGTGATTATTTTTTGTTTGATTATGCGAAAAGGAGGGTACTGTACAGGCAAGACCGGGAAAGCAGATTGATCATAGTGAAAATCAAACTCGACTAAAACCAAGACTCAAGAAGTTGATCCTTGCTGATCCAAATGGATTACTTGTTCTTGTGTTGACATATTCCCCGAAATGTTTAATGAGAATTTCATTTTTAAGGGAGCAGAGTATCAAACTTCAGTGTACAGATCTTTTAAGATGTAGAGAAAAAAATTTATTGACGGATGCTGTCCGACGTTGTATTCTACTTTTTGTTTCACATTTTTTAGTTTATATCTTAACGTTCTCAGACTCGAGTCGAAAGTAGTGGTGGTTACTGGTTAGGTTCTGTAATTGATGATTTAGACTAATACAAGTCGAACTTGCACACATCAATGTATGTTTCTGGGCTAGTAGATTTAGGTGCTGCCAAAACAAATTCTCAGTCGGCTGAACTTCTTGCATTACGGATGAACCTAAATCCAATTGGATCTAAAGCAAAAATAGACTGCAAGGATGTGGGGTGAGGTGCTGGCCTGCATCACATGTGGCTTTGCCTTTGCCTTTGCCCTAAGCTAATGCATAAGAGTTAGATTGGGTTAAAAGAGTTGGACAACATCAAACCTTGTGAAAAAGAAAACAGGCTACCCTCATCAACGTTTTGATTTGAACAAAGTAAAGATCCATTTTTAATTATAAAACTAAATCACAAGAAAAATCATTGATTAAATAATGCCAAAAGTAACAAGCTAATTAATGGTGCTTTGATCGCTTATTTCATTGATTTTAATGAACTTTTGAAGATTAATTTATGAAACGCTTGTCTGCATAGAAATTAGGAAAAATTGTCTAGAATAGTTCTATCTATTGGCCATTCGTTGTGAATATACTATTGATTTTTTAATAATCCAATCTTTGTATATTATTTGCTGACAACGTTCCTTTCCATATTTTAATTGCCTATTGTAGGTATTTTCTAGCCGTTAAACTCATTTCTTGTTTTCCTTATACTTTTTCGTTGGTCTTACTCTACTCCTATTTTGTGGTAAATATCTATAATAGCCAGTTAAAATGTGGAAAGGGGTGTTGTTAGCAAATAATATATAAAGGTTGGATTTTTAAAAATAATCAATATAGTAAGGATTATTCACAGCAGATAGACAATAGATGAGATTATTCTGGACAATTTTTTCTAAAAATTATATTAACATTATGTTTGCATAAAAATGTAGGAGAGGAAGGAAAGGAAAACAAGAAAAAGACATGGAAGGGAAAATAAGGGAGAGAATAATACGAAGAACGTCATTTATTTGTTTAGGAGGAAATAAAAGGAAGGCAGAGAAAAGGAAGAGAAAACTCATTCCCTCACAGAAACTTATTCCATTCAAATCTTTTATTTCAAATCATTTCTCTCTAAAATTGTTAGAGCTACTCTTGTAAGAGACCGTCTCTTGGTGAGATAACCTCAAAACAAAGAATATGCTAATAATTGTGTTAATTGAACTATTCAATTCATATATACGGAACGTGTCATGATGAAACTGTCTCATACAAAAATTTATGAAATTGTTATCTATGCAATTTCTAATTTCTGATGTACAAGACGTACACGAAGTAACTTTCTCCATGCAATTCCCATGCATGTAGCATTTTAGATTTTGAAGCTTTCTTGACTCATCCCAGCTTGTCGTTTAACATGCATTACAAACTATTGCTAACAACTTCTATTACTGATCTAGAACATCCTACAATTTAGAATGAGGGAAAAAGAAAATAAGGTGAAATTTGATCTTATGGCCTTTTCAAAAAACGACTGTACCTATACTTACTCCGACAAAAACAAAATCCAAATCTCATCCTATGAAAATCTTATTTGATCTAAGACACATAACTAACATAACTTGAAAATTTGTTTTCTTTAATACTAACTTGAAAATAATACTTTCTCCGTTCTCTGATGTTCTTTCTATTTAGAATATTTCATTTTATGTAAAGAGAAATTTGATTAAGATTTTTACTATGTATTTTATGTATTTTTTTATAACGTGTATTTAGAAATATTTAGGTTTAAAATTTGCTTTTAAAACTATAAAAAAAATAAACGTGAAGAAAAAAAGAACAAAGAAAATATTAATGATTGAGGATGGGGTGTCTTTGCCAACACATGCAAGAGATCTTAGCGAAAACATTGTAGATGTTAATGATTTGTTGTTTAATTATACTAATTCTGGTCTCTAGTAGTTTTATATATATGATGGATCATGGATAGACAATGTTAATTACTTCAATGTTTTCTGAGTTTGTCTAACATTTATTTTATTTTAGAAATTTAATGTGGTGACCTTGAGTTTTAATTTTTTTACAAATATTTTTAAATTTTTATGTGACATTGAACTTTTAACATTTTCATGTGGTAGTCAAAACGTTAAGTTTTTGGTTAAATTAAGAATTTATTACAACTGAATTTCGAAATATATCGGTCAATTAGGGTGATCACGACGTTTATTTTTTTTGAAAAAAATATCATTATGTTGGGTAAAAATAGCATAAAGTTAACAAAAATAAACGTCCCTTTTGTCTACCACGTGGAATAATTATAAGGTCAACGTCACCAAGTAAATTTTAAAAAAATTTATCTACCACATAAAAAAGTCAAAAATTCAGAATCACCACATGTAATTTTCCATTATTTTGTTTTTCTATTTTACAACATTTTCAACTTGGGTAATATGCTCACTACTTTTAAAAGTTTTTTATCCACACATTTACTTTTCCCCTTTTTAATAATTTCTATTTTCTACACAATTTCAATTTTCACACCACTTTCTTAATCTTATTGTTCGGATCTGTGTCGCTCCCTCAATTTGTTTGCACTATAATATTATATATACAATGACACCTTGTAAATTCAAGCTAACTAAAAAGTGGTATAGCAATTGATATAATGACAAAGAAATTACAAGTTCAAACCTTGCTCTATAATTTATTTTTAATGTAAACTATAACCCCTTAATTTTAGCTCAAGTTTCGTGTTTAATTGGATGATGATAAACTGGAAGAATCAAGAATAATTGCTATCATGAGAGGTAGGATGATGTGTATTAGAACAAGGAAACTTCAATTTCAAATAAACTTACATTATACTCCCTCCTATTCACCTTAGGAGTCTCATTTGACTTTTTATGGATTTTAAGAAGAGTCAAAAGTGGGACCCTAGGGGTAGGAAAGAGAGTAGTATTATGGGTTTTTTAATGTAAGGAAAGAAAATTAGTATGGGTAATGGAGGGTATAATTGAAAATAGGATAAAGTTACTAAGGGCATAAAAGTCAAAAACCCATACAAAAAATAGAAATGGAACAATTAAGGTAACTTGACCATAAAAGGAAATGAGACACATAAGCCGAATAGAAAGGAGTATTTATAAATCTATTATTTCACTTGTAAATAGGATCCGGATGAAAAAGGAAATAAACAAGCCATTTCCCTACCCTCTCCAAAAAAAGGACAAAGAGCATTGTGGTCTATTTTAACCCAAATAGAGAGATATGAGACATCTTGTCCTCGTGAGAAAAACTTTCTGCAAAAAATAACACCAGCTAGACTAGGGATTAGCTAATGAAAAATATAAATAACTAACATAAAATACAAGAGAAAAAGTAGAAAAAAAAATTGAGAACAACAAGGCACAACAAGGTAAGTGAAAAGGATCAAGCAATAGTCTAGGACACATATTGGATGCTTCCAACTACACTTATTTCTATTCAGGTACAAGTGCAACTTATTCAAGTCAATTTTAATTTATTTCTTTCTTGTTTTCTTATGTTTTTCTCTACTTTTTTTGTCCTTCATTATAATTCATATCCTTCTCATAGGATCGTCAACGATCTAACTTAATACTTTGGTTAAAGAAAATTTTTCTATTTAATTTAAGAATGTCTTTTGGAGAGCATCAAAAGCTATGTTGCTTAATTTTGGTTTACAATATAAAAACAAATCATACTTCTATAAAATAAAATCTACTACTTCTCTTAAGTATTCAATCAAACTTAATGCTTTAGTTAAGGTAAGTTTCCTGTTTGATTCAAGACTGTCTTTTAGAGAGCATTGAAAGCTATATATGGTATACCATAAAACAAATCATACTTTAAAAATATTTATGAAATCTACTACTTTAATAATACTATATATGTTCCACAACATGTGCTAGCTACAAATACATATTGTGAGAAATATCAACAAAACCAAAAAAAAAAAATCAAGAAAAATATATGATTTGATGAAAAGATAAATTAAATGTGTGATGAGAATATATTGTTTTCGGTTAGTAAGAGCAAAGCGGTAATCGTCTAGGGTTCCAAATTTTTTAGGGTCCAAATTAAAAAATTTATTTATGTACAAGGTCCATATCAAAAATAAAAAATAAAAAGAGTAGGAGTATTATATTATTCAGTGTCTTTTTTATCTTTCGCTTTGAGATCTAAAATTACGTGTCATGACAAAAAATAAAATATAACAAATTTTATACAACGAATCAAAATGAAAAACGTAACAAAACAAAACTTTAAGATATAATTATTTGATTATTTCTAAATTTCATACATGTAGATCATGTCATATCCTAAATATGTCACCATGTAGAATTCGTACAAGTTACAACAAATATTAACAAAGGCTGAATTAAGCAACACAAGAAACCATCCACACCAACAATATTCTAACAACATACTTCTAAGTATAAACAAGTTTAAGACTAATAGAAACAAACCAATAGCTAGTTTTCATTGTAGTTGTTGAATATCATTTTCATATGCATCATCCAATCCCGATCTTATTGTTTTATTTGCTATTGGATAAGTTCTCTAGAGTAGCAAAAGCAAATAGAGGAGTTTCTCTATGTATAGTAAGACCGGTGCTTTCAGACATGTCTAAGGTTTCGGGTTTGATTCCATCGGGCAATGTCCAATTAAATTTAAGCAGTAGATTCGCTAATACTAGCTCATTATTTGTTATCACGAATGATATTGCTGGACATATCCTTCTTCCTCCTCCAAATGGAATCAATTCAAAATCTTGTCCTTTAAAATCTATTTTTGAGTTTAAGAATCTTTCAGGATGAAACTTTTCGGGTTCTGGCCAAACTATTGGGTCTCTTTGGACGGCCCATGCATTGATGAAAATAAGAGTTCCTGCTGGGATTTCATAACCTTTTATTTTTACGTCCTCTGTTGATTCACGAGGGACTATTAAGGGAATCGGAGGGTACAATCGCATAGTCTCCTTGATTACTGCTTTTAAGTACTTCATGTCTTCTAAATCGTCTTCTGTTACGTGATCTTTGTTACCCGAGAATCGTCTTACCTCAATTTGTACTTTTTTCATTATGGTTGGATTTCTTAAGAGTTCTGTCATTACCCATTCTAATACAGTGTAAGTTGTGTCTGTACCTGCTGCAAATGCATCCTGTATGAAAAATAGTGAGAAATTTCCGTCTTAAATTTTTATAAGGTCATGACACAACGTTAAATATAAAAACAAAACAACATTTTCATATTTCAATAACTAGTTTAAATTTTTTGGAAAATTGGTTTAAAAAATTAATAGATAAAATATTTTGATGGTAATATCTTATCTTATTTTATAAAAATAGACAATATCAAAATAATAATATATTCAAAGAATATTTACTTAGGGCCACTTATAGTAAGAGCCTTAAAGAAGTGTTTATTACTTTGTTAATGCCTCTCAAAGCCTCTAGAGAAAAAGGAGGATAGGTAGCTAACTAATATCTTATACTATTACTTTGTCAATATCTTAATCTTAATTTTTTTAAAATAGACAATATCTTTGACTTTTCGGTCAAACAATCAACAAAATCTTGGACTTGGAGTATATACATTTCAATTGCTAGCTAAGAACACTCCTTTAAGACTTGCAAGTGAAAAGGATGTTGGGATTAAATATTTGATGAATTTAGTTTTTTATTAAAATTATGTATTAAACTAATTAAATTGGTAAAAACTAACATGTTATAACGGCTACCACATTCATTAATGATATTTTTGTAAATATTGACAACTTTTATTTTAGTGACAGCAAAATTATGTGTATCCCTATAATCTGTATATATGTACCCCTTTAAACCTCATATATACAGATACGTGTTTTTTTTATTTTCAAGATTTTACCAACTTAATGATTTATATTTGATCCCTACTATAAAAATAAATAACTTTACAAAATATTTATATAGAGAAACGATCACGATGATAACAAATTAGGTACTTCATTATAATAATATTATTACTACCATTCATTATTGATAATTCAATTTAAATTTCCACGCCTGTTATTAAATCGATTAATATTTATAACTAGATATTGTTTGCTAGTTATAGAAAAACATTACTCACTCTATTTTATATTGTTGGTTACATTTAAAATATTTCATATATAAAGAGAGAAATTTTAAACATGATTTATTCGTGTAATCTTGTTAATATCGTCTCGATATGCAGATTTTTAATATATATATTATTTTATAATTTTTTATACAACATATTTAATTACATAGATTCTTAAATGAGATGGTCTCATAATGAGACTATCTCTATTGGTTTGTCTGAAGCACAATTAATCTATTAAAGTGATCAGTGTTGAGACAATCTCATACAAGATGAATTGAATTAATTATACATATAAATGATTGAATTATACTTGAAAAAATGTGTAAAAGTTAAAATTTAACTAATATTGTGAAATAGAAAGAGCCATACTTAGTAAAACAAATGAAAAAAAGGACAATTTTACATACCAATATCATGGCTTTGATGCTCTCTCTTTGAAGACTAAATCCAAGTGATTTTTCCTTTTGAGCTTTTAGTAAAACATCCACAAAATCCTTTTCTTCATTCCCATCACAATTATCACCTTCATTAAGTCTTTCTAAATGTTCTTCAAGTATCTCTTCCATTAACATATCAAACTTGTTAGCAACCCTCTCTAACTTTTCATTTAACCCATTAAACCTATTAACCCAACCTAACCATGGTATAAAATCCCCAATATTAAACACCCCTAAAAGCTCTACAAACTCTTTAATAACCCTAAAATCAACCCCATTATTTTTTTTTATTTTTTCACTATATTTTTTTCCAAAAGCAACCCTACATATTAGATCATTTGTTAATACCATAAATAAATCACTTAAATTAACACTTAACCCAATATTTTTTTCAATTTTTTTAATAAGTAAATTAGTTTCTTCTTCTCTTATACCCCTAAAAGATTTAACTTGTTTAGTACTTAATAAATGAAGAACAAATATACTCTTCATTTGTCTCCAATATTCTCCATAAGGAGAAGCAACAACATCCATGCAATTATAAAATAATTTTTTATTTATACTAAATTGAAATCTATTAGAAATTATAGCATCATGGGTTTTCATAATTTCTTTTGTTACCTTTGATGATGAGACTATAAGAGTAGGTTTATTACCCATATACATCAACATAATATCTCCATATATATTGGATAAAGATTTTAGGGCATGATGTGGGTGTAAACCCATTTTATGAAGATGCCCTAATATTGGTAATTTTGGTGGAGATGGTGGTAAATTATGGATTTTTGAGGATTTTTTCATAAATAATTTGTAGAGTAATAATATTAGGAAAATACATGGAAGAGAGTATGAGAAAATATCCATGTAAATTGAATTCTCTAACATTTTTTTTTTTGAGATTTTTACATGCACATAATAAGATAAAGATTTTGTTTTATAGAAACTCTAAAGGTGTACTTAATTTTTTAAAAATATTTACCAACTCTTTAATTTAACTAGCACACTCTAATTTAGTGAGATTAGGATTTGCTCAAAACTCTACCTTAACACGCTTTTGACTTGCACTCTAATGCATATAATTGGAAACCCATATTTATAGGAGCTCTCTTCATTCTTAGGTCATCAGATAATTTTATTTTTTTAGATACAGATAGATGATTTGATAGTCAAATCATTTAACTTTAATAGTCAGATTAATTATTACTCTAATCAACTATCAGTTAGTAGTCGTTTGTAAAATAATCCTTTGTTCTTATGAATTTGCAACACAATTTATTTTAATATGTATAGCTCCTTGAGTTTGTATTATTTTTTTCATTGAAATGTTTCTAGTATTTTCTTTGATTCTCGTTTATACATTTTCTATTTATTTTAATACCATTTACTCAATTTTTATGTCTTCATCACCAATAAATGTATAAATGAAAATTAAAAAAATGTGATGAGAGTTATATTTATAAAAGGAAAAGTTGTAATTAAACAAGACGAAAAAATATAACAAATTCACGAGAACGTAGTATATAAATCGTCATTTTATAAAATAATGTGTATTTGAAAGATAAGGAGGGAAGTTGGGATTTGGGAACAGTTATCAGAAAACTGTATATGGTATACCTCTAATTAATAATGTAATTTTATGCTGCGTGCGGAATCATTATGTAGTGCTTTGAAGATAAATAAATATTACTAACTAGTAGTCGGTATTAAATAATGTGAATGATAATGAAAAGTATCTCTTGATAAGTTTGATAGTCGTGTTTGTTCTCCTTGAACAATTTTATTTTCTTCAGATTATTCAGTCAAATGTATTACTATTTGAAAATGTGATATTATGTGGTGATCGAAAATTATATATAAAATTTACACAATAAATTATTGTCTTCATTAGTACACATATATATTAAACATATGACATGGTAAATAACATGAAAATTTACAGAGCATATTATCCTCATTCTAATTTTTTTATTGTAAGTCAAAGAATAATCCAAATACATAAATGGTCAATCCCAATTTCAATCTCATATTAGTGATCGTATGACAAATTGACAATTATCAGATAATAAATATATTCTTACTATCAAAGTATATATTAAAGACAAACACAAACCATTAGTCCATCACATCATTTCTCTTTGTATACTTTCATATTCATATCCTCTTTCTACATTTAAAGAGTGTCGTAAAACTTGTCAACGAATGATTAACAAGGTCTTCAAAAGCTATGTTAGTGGAAATTTAGAAGTATATGTTGATGATATGATTACAAAAGCAGTCGATTATTTATGCCTTTGACCTAACTGAAAATTTCATGACCCTAAAGGAAATAAAATGTACCATAATCCCCTCAAATGTTCTCATGCTTACTTAAAAAGGTAGGTTTTATTTTTGAGATATCTTTGGTTAGATTAGTCTTAGTCAAATTGGTTGTCCTTATATATAAAAAAAAAAGTTATTGAACCCTAATAAAAAAAAAAAATTCTCGAGACTAAGAAAATGTTTGTATTTTAATGTGCTTACTCAAAAGACAATATTGATGTAAATTTACAAATTGTTATTAAGTAAAATTTTAGCAAATCATAACATATTTAAGCTATAAAGTTGGATTGATAGGACTTTTTTGTTAAGCAGTATTCAAATAAATTATATTATTTGAAAAATATTATTATTGTGAGTCTTCTTATTGTTAAACGAATTTAATTTTCAATTTCACAATTCAATTCTAATGTAGGTGAACAGATTAATGTTAGACTAAATTTAAAATACATAAAATTCCATTTTAAGTCGGAGTTAAGTAAAGAAAATTTTTTTCGACTTTTATCAAAATCAAATTCATAATATATAAAATCCGGTCAAATTCAACTTATTACCATCTCTACAGTCTACACCCGCTCAAGTCTGGTCGAATTCAGTCGAATCCAACACATTGTCATCCTGACTCGCCTCGAACATCCCCGCACCAACATATAGGCCCTATCTTTCCCTCGATCTTTTTCCTTCGATCATATTTCTACTCTCGTTTCAGATCTTCCGTTCCATCTACAATGGCTTCTTTCTCTGCATATCAGGCAATTTCTCTCTTTGATCCAACGCTTTCTTTTTCAACAATTTTTGCTACTGATTTTGTATCCGATTTGATCTAAAACATAACAACACCTAATTTTATCTAATTTCCCTCTAGTAAATTAAAATTCTAATTCGATCTGCTTTTCCCTAATTTGATCTGAATTTCTATCTATTATGCTTACTTTTTAGTTAAAATTAACATTCATTAGGTTAGATGATATATTCTTTGATAAATAAAATACCTGCATTTTGGCGCTGAAATTCTCTATACACATCAAATTTGTATGCATTGTTTGTTATACGTTTAATTTAGTTGTATGATTTGTGATTGACGAGTTCATATATTTTATTGTGATTCGATTGCTTTTTAGGATTCTTGTCCACTAGTGAAGAACATACTGTTGCTTGATTCGGAAGGAAAGAGGGTAGCTGTCAAATATTATTCGGATGATTGGCCAACGAATGCAGCGAAATTAGCGTTTGAGAAATCTGTGTTTACTAAAACTCAGAAGACTAATGCTAGGACTGAAGGTAACTTATGATTTGAGGGATTTTTTTGGTTCTTGTGAAGGTTGTTCATCTGAACATGCATGATTTTATTAGTTTTATATGATTTTTTAAATTGCTGTGTTTGTTTGCTGCTGTTTACTTCATGGGCGTTGAGCTTGTAAGCGATGTCTAGTATATTTGGTAGGTCTATGTGTGATCTGCATTGTGGTTTAAATAGTTCTCAAACCGATTTTTTGGCCTTGAGCATAGGGATTTTGTGCATATGAAATGTGTAATTTATATGATCTGTCAGACGGCATGATAGAGTACAAATAGGTTAGTAAAGGCTTTACTGCATGTCAGTTTTGATTTTTTTTTGGGAAGCTGCAGAATTTGTTAGGTCTAAATATTAGACGTTCTGAGACGCAGCCTATTGTCTGCTTGGAGGTTGCAAAATTAATAAAGAACTTTTTGGACTGAGTTTGAATTTTTCCAAGATGGTTCTTAGATCAGAAATGAGTTATGTTCTTGAGAAGGACATTCATTGTGAAATTTGTCAACTATTGGATTTAGTTGCAAAGTGAAGTGGACATGAGTTGCATCTGATTTGTAAGGAAAAAGATACTTGCATGTTGTAAGTCCCTAATATAGCTGTCGATTGCCGTATCATAATGTTTATAATATTTTTGGTTTTACCCTTGCTGGAGAACTATGGTTTAATATTCAACTCTGTTGTAAGTACATTACATAAGGATAATTTTGATTTGCGGACGTTGACTTTTGGGAGCTGCGTTGACAATGGTATAAGTAGAACCTGAAATATCCCTATTCTTGCTTATTCAACCCTTTTCAGCAGACCTGAAGGCTTAATGAAATTTGCAGACTGAAACAGGCTTCTGAGATCGTATGAGCATTGAGAGATGTTGCATATAGCATTCACCTGTTATATCTCTGCATTTTGCAGTATTAAATCTTTAGCCAATGACTTAATTCTTCTTTTTTTTTTCTTTGGGGATTCGACACAGTTAGCCAAACAATTGTAGAAGCTGTTTTGGTTTGAATAGGTACCCAATTTGCGATAAAGACCTCCAAAACAATGAGAATTGAGAAAGTAAAAAAAAGAACAGTACTGAAATCAAACATTCAAATCAGATGAAAGCAGGTAATGGAATGAAGGATTAACAAAGTAGAACAACAGGATAGAAGAACAAAAATTATGTGGTCTTCATTCACACTTCAATTCATGGCATCATGTTTTGATAATTGTTAAACTTGAATGGGATTGTCTGAATGAAGATGAATGAAGACGTTAATAGGAATTTTCGAGTTTGAAATTCATTAGATATCTCTAAAATTGTGTGTATTCAAGTGTTTGAATTTGGTGTTCGGATAAAGAACGGGTTGTATAGGTCACTTCTTTGAGACTCTAATGATCTTTGGAATTCCTGCTTTGTTTTTCAGATTTGGTCTGAAAAATTTATGGCCAAAAAGAATTAAGAGAGTTAGTGAAGTTTTTTGTTCACGTCAATTCCTTTAAAGTTGAGTTTTCTGGTTTTCTAACTCTTAATATCCAAAATTGATGGAATAATGCCAAAACATTAATCCCAACAATATGAGTCCGTTACATGAACCAAAACAAATCAGCATATGTAAATGTTGCTAAAAAAGATTACTTGCTGAAATTTGAAATAGTGATTGTGCCTCAGTTTCCTTCATCACTAAATTATATGGAATCGAGACTGACTGAAAATTTGGTCATCACATTTCAGTTTTGGTGAAAGATACCTTTGCTTTGAAAAGGATTAACCCACCTTTTCATCTTATCTCCAAGGTATGTAAGATGCTCAATATTGGAGTGTTCATATTTGTTTCTTGCCTTGAAATATACCTAATGCTAGAGCTATTATGTGAAATTAGGTATAAAAACCATGAGTCCAATTGATCTCTGCTGGTACATGAGATGAGCCCTATTTATCTCTGCTTATTGATTATGTTTGAACTTTGGATCAATACTGAAATAGTTTATCTTTTGGTAGTTGCTTTATGATTGGTAAACCTTACTTGAATAATGTGATTAAGCCTCTTATGTCTCCAACTGTGTACTCCCTTTGATCTACCATCATTGTCTCATTTACCTTTTTGCACTATTCAGCGATCACTCTTAATTTGTATTTTATTCTTAATATATAAGTTATAACTTAGTTAAGTGTGATTTTGTTTGATTTGTCTCCATGTAAGTTCTACGAATATCAACTTTTATAATTTTTAATTATACCCAATTATAGATATTTAGGATTAAAATAATTTATTGGATAAGATGCAAAGAATAAATGGAACAATAATAGTGAATAGGATAGAGTATTGCAAAATATTCAGATAATTTATATATGTTCAGGATTAGTCTTTGTGCTATACTTTGATGACTATCTAAGTATCATCAATGACCCTATATTTTGATCTTTACATATCTCAAAATGATTTTCCTATTTAAGTTTTAATTTACTTATAGAATTGTAATTAATTTGTGAGAAGTAACCAGTAAGTATAATGGGAATATCGAAACATGAAAGAAGAAATATGAAATATGTATGTGGGTCATGAAACTAGGTAGTTACTTCCAATGTCCCTATGAGTTTGCCAACTTTTCTAATTTGTTCCGTCCCTTTTACTTTTTAACATTTTAATTTCGCGTAATGTCGCCACCGCTTACGTTTATTCATATTCATATCTCACATTTTCTCTCACTTTTACCCACCATTTTCTTGATAACCGTGCACTATTGTGCTGTTGCAAACTCTTGGGAACCGAGGGAGTAACTTGAAAAAATTGGGTTGGATGGACTGTATACATCTGTTAAATATTGAAGCATTCCCAGGAAAAAAAAACTATAAGCTCAAAGACTGTTCGTATACACTAATTGAAACTCTTACATTCATAAACTCATGACATATCATTGTGCGCATGTATGGGCCCTTATACATCATTATTATGCAGCTGAGATAACAATGTTTGACAACAACATAGTCATTTATAAGTTTGTCCAAGACCTTCACTTCTTTGTAACTGGAGGCGATGATGAAAATGAACTCATTTTGGATGCCGTTCTTCAGGGTTTCTTTGATGCTGTAACCCTATTACTGAGGTAGCCTTTTAAGAGGTTTGGTTTGTATTATATACGTTGTTGGTTATTTGATGATTTTGAACTTATGCGTGTTGGCCATTTGTACTTGTGTATTTCTGTGTGTGTCTAGGAACAAGGTTGACAAAAGTGAGGCCCTTGAGAACTTGGATCTCATACTTCTATGCCTTGATGAGATAGTTGATAGAGGGTAAGATAATATTCCAACTCTTGATTTTTGTGTGTAATCATCATTCTTGTGCTGCATACAGAATTTTTATTGATATTGTGCCATAATGATGCATGATATCCAAACATATAAAGTTCATGTCTGAGGTGGAGTAGTATACTTACTGCAAAAATGACAGTGAAGCTATGCAATCAGTCAGAGAGTTGTAGTCATGGTGTACCTTTTAAGTTTCTATCTCTTTGTTTTTTTAAGTGCTTAGTTAATTGTCTTTGACGAAGTAGGATGTAGGAAGCAGATGGCTAGGAATATGTACATGGCGAGGATGCATATATTGTGAGAGTAAATGGCTATCATGTTTGCTTGTCTTCTTGCTTCTCTTGCTGAATGATCTGTGCTATTTAAGAATAGGCTGGAAGTTGAAATTAAAGCGTAGGGAGCCTCTTTTATCATATGTAATTTTATCATTGGGCTCAATATTTGTTGTACAATCATCAGTTTTTGTGTTGAAAAAGTGATAGTAATTTATTTGATTTTAGGCCTTATTTGATATTTTGAGGTCTTGGATCCCTCAGAGTTCTATGGGAGAAAAGACGATCATACTGTTTGGTTGGCCATATTTGATGGTTCCTTCAAGCTTCTTGCTACGTCTCATTTATGTATAGTTAGAACTAAGAAACAAAGGATGTCTTTTTGTTATATCTAAATATAAACCAAATTGTTACCCTAGGATTTATATGGAAAACTCGGGTAAAAATAGAAGGATGTTCAAGCATTCCTTGGTAGGGCATAAGTTGGTATTAGGCCCCAAGCAGAGCTTCTGTGTCTTTTAGTCATCTATTATATGATAAAACAAAGACCTAATCCATGTTGACTATGTATGCACTATGAAAGATGTAGCATATGTTCTTTTCATCATTTTGAGAAAACGAGTTCAGTAAAAGAGCAAATCTAAAAGCCTGAACCAATTGTTTTGTTCTAATTTTGCCCTTCTCTATGTTGTAGTATTAGTTTAGGGCATGCTTATGCCATTTACGTAGCTCACTAAAATCCTTATCACCACAAATGGCTCTTTCTTCATGTACTAGAATTGAGTGTTTTTGACTAGCTCATCTTGAAGTTGCCTCAAGATACACTGCCAGAAACGGGAGATTGAACCTCTAAATGGTTATCATGTGCATAGTATGCAAATATGTCATGTGGACTTCACGAGAGTTCCAGGAATCAGCTGCAAAGCTTTGAATTGCTCTTCCTATCATCTTGTTATGGTTGGCTGGCTCATTCTTCATTTCACTTGCAGGATGATTCTTGAGACCGATGGTAATGTCATTGCTTCTAAAGTTGCAACCAGTAGCGTTGATCCTGCCGCTCCTTTGTCTGAACAGGTGATTTCTATTTTTTATGCTTTCCTTATTGCTCATTTAGGGTGTCACTATTTTCCCCTTGCTGTTCACCATTTTATCAAATGTATGTTTCTGCTCACTATCAGATTGATAAACTTTTTCCTTTTGTAATAAAAGATAGACCAGTAAACTCGTTTGATTATGAAGAAACTGACCAAAAAATTATTGTGCTCACAGACCATATCTCAGGCGTTGGCTTTGGCTCGCGAACACTTGACAAGATCTCTTTTGAGCTAATCTTTTCAAGTATATAAATTTTCAACCATGTTACCTTACCTCTGATTCTTCCTCTGTCGCCCGTTTGATGATGCAATTTTCGCAGTATATTGTGGGTGATGTTTGGATTTTCAAAGAACTTTAAGCACTTTGTTTAAAGAGCTTTTCGCCTTTTGATAGAAATTATATTTGTTTTCCTTAGTGAAAATGTTTGGGAGGCTGATACCGTTGAGTTGCTAGCGAGAAATCTGGTTGATGCTGTGTATAACTCGTTATATACACAAAAGTGCATGGATCATATAACGTTACAGCTATTGCTATTTGGTCGTTTGTCTGGATTTACTATCGGAAAATTACTTTTAAAAATTCTAACTTTGGATTAATACTTAAAAATTCAAAATTTTAATGGCAATTTAATTTTAAAGTCTTTAATGACCTGCAAGACCGCAATCAGTTGAACTAGTTATATTTGATTTTTTTAGACTTCGAAAAAAAAAGGAAAACTGCTAAAACTCACCCCACTTCCCACCCCTTAGCTTCCCAGTTCCCACCATTGAACCACCTTCCCTTAGCCACTGACACCATCAAAATCCACCACTAGGCCGGTTTCCCTCTTACAACCACTACTAAGAATCACCATACTTGAACCAAAGGACCCTAAAATAGTCATCTCTTATGCCAACTTTCCCTCTCCACAGCCATGAGACAGCGACCAACCCATTCCACCTCTGCGCTACTCTGAGTCTCTCAGGCTCTTAGATCTCGTTTCTGTCTCCTCTACGACCACCGTGATACCAAAACCAATTTGAGAGAAGAGGGGAGGAAGGAGGTTGTTGGTTGGCGGCAGTGGGGATTTGGTTAGGTTAACAGTGATGGTGGCGAAGGGGTTAGTTAGGAAGGGGCTAAAAATAGGAGCATTTTTCGTTCTTGTTAATTTGGTTTTAGTTTTTATTTTGTTTTATTTTTTTGTGAGCCATTAGAATGACGACAAGTATCATGTTTAACCTCTTCTATAGATCACCAATTGATCAAGTGCTTTAAAATAAAATACCTCTTAAAGTTCGGATTTTTAAATATTAATCCAAGATTAGGATTTTTAGTATAAAATCATCCAAAATTGGAATTTTTAAAAATAATTTTCCCTTTTTTAATGGTACTCTTCAAAACACGCATGTTAATCAAAATATTGGGCTTCATGTATCTTTAGCTATATATAAGTAAAAGTTTATAAGTAAATTTATTTAAACCAATTGTTGATATGAATTGGGTTCTAAAAAAGTAAATTTATTTTAACTAATAGTCATTATAAGATGTTATTTTAACATATTAGCTATTATATTCTTTATCTTAATATGTATTGGGTTCTATAAAATCTTTTATAAAATTCGAATATATGTCGTAGAAAACTCGAATTACTATTATAAAAATGGATATCCTTTGCAATTAACAATTTATATTACAATGTCCGAGAAAGAGTTGTAACATCATGAGGTGATGCGTCAACAACATTAAGAGTCAAGATTGTTATCGAAATTGCGAGGACATTGCAATTTTTTGTGGAGGAACATTATAAAATTTGACATGACTTTTATTTTATCTATCAGTTCATTAAAGAAGGTCAAAATAAACTTTTACATATATATAAGTATCACCTTAAAAAATCGGAAAAAAATGTAATATATAGAGTTGTCGTCATACTTTTCTCCTTCGTCATTCATCCATATATAACAACATACTAGTTTACTTCAATGCCACTTAGGAGAGGTATTTGGGCTGCCATAACAGGTTTTACGGTAAAAAAATTCTCAATTTTTATTTGATTAGGATTTATATGAAAAACATGGGTGAAAAGTAGTATTTCTAGCCTTTGCAAACAATTTCCACAAAATTTTCTCCTTTTCTCCATCCGTAACATCTAAAGTTATTCTTGAAAGCTTTTTTAAAAACCAAACAAAAAAAATCATTATTTGCATTTTTCATGAAAAAATACCTTTTCATGGAAAACTATAGTCAACTAATATATTTTCCATGAAACGGAACACATCTAGTAGCTCCCGCCAAGGCAGGATTAAGTAGTGAGGATGTACAGTGATTGGAACAAAGGCATACATCTAAATCAAGTAATTCACAAGCTGTAACATACAACTGAGCTTCACAAAAGCTCTTGTTTATTAGGGACTACAAATTCCTAAAAAATGGATCAAACAAATTATGGGAAACAAAACCAAACCAAACCCCTAAGACCTACCAAAATGGGGAAAGTATTAAAGCCAAAGAAGAAATGAAATATGAATTATGATACAGGAGATTGATAGACGGTAGTAGTTCCGGAGTGCTTTTTGTTGAGTCGGGTTTTCAACTGTCGGATCTTGGCTTCTACCCGAGCAGTAAAACCGATCTTGGTTGTTTGCCTTGCCTTCGATTGTTCTCTGACCCACATAGTTTGATCTTCGACATCCTTCTTGTAGTACTTGATCTCTTGGATTATATGGTGATCCAGAGGGTTGAAAGTTTGTTGAAACACAATGTGGGCAAAATACGGGAGAACACAAGCTATTGTGACCAAGAGAGTAGTCGCCCAGTATATGGGTGCAGGGGCTAGGGCCTCGACTAGCAGCGAATGAGCATTCCCGGAGACTGTTGAAGGCATTGCACCATAGATCAGGAGGAAAACATACCACATTCCGATGCTACCCCATACGAGCAAGTGTTGAATCCACGTAAAATGGCTCATTGTGAGGGAAATCTGAACATTAACAGCCCATATGATACCGGTGAACATGATGGTCCCTACCGCTGACAAGTCAGCAGTCTGGCCTCCAGAACGGAATGCTTGATTGTAGAAGATGATGATGTTGAAGAAGAATATTACAACCGAGGTGTAAAAACCATTCGCCATGCACCCAAATATCCTATACCAGTCAAAATACAGGTTTCTTGGGCCTTGCTGATAGAGCGCAGGGAACTGAAAATTACTTGCAACGTTATACAACTTATATATAAATGTTGAAGATTCTGACAAGTAATAGTATAAATCCCAAGTTTCGTTTCACCCATTTTATATTAAACCCATTTTTGTTTATTTAAATTAATCACTAGTTTTGGAGGTACCTTCTCACAATAGTCCAAACTGTATAGTGTATATATACCCCGTAGACAAAGTCCGAAAAACACAAGACACTTCAGACTATTATGAGAAGGTGCTTCTGAATTACCTTGGATCCTGAATCAAACCACAGGATGAAGAATAAACATCAAGAAAATGGTTAAAACTTGGGATTACGATATCAATTATCAACTTTCTAAACAAATATGGCATGGTTTTGCATTTAAAGGAGAACTTGCCTCCAAACAAACGTCTGAAGATACATCCTGCTCAAAAACTCCAAGAGAAAGGACGGGCAATGAGGTGAGTATTACATTGAAGGAAAGAGAATACCAATCATCATAGATAGTTTGCCCAGAAAAGCCAGCAAAGGCCTCAAAGTAAAAGAGTGTGAGACCAAAAGCGATATTCTTGTAGAAGAAGTAGCAAATCTGTACCCAAAGACAAAATTAAGCAATTATTGTTCATAATTAAATAAGATATCATTAATGTGTGCAGGTGTTTCAAGCATAGACAATGTTTGAGTTTGAATTCCTTACCATCTGAGCGATTCTCTTGTAACACCAATGTCCGTGTACTAGCAACAATCTTTCCAGAAACCGAAACTGTGCAATGGAAAAATCACTCGCCATCACAGCCTACAAAAAGCTGAAAACTGTGGTAAGCCTGAATCATGCTCTCCAACGTGAAAGTACATATGTAGGTGAAGAAACCTCAATAAGTGATGAACTACAAAAGACTATTTCAGTAATTAGTAGCAAGACACTGTGATGCAACATGGCAGAGCCGCAGAACCATAGTAAAGTATTTCCTCTTTCCAAGTTTGCACCATGTGATTCAAGTACGTGGGTTTTATGAGTCTTATGGTGCAAATTCAAATAACCGGAGGGGTAAACAACTAATTAAAATGTGCCTTCTAGATAGCTGTTTGAATGTATATAAGGATCACAAAATAATATCTACATAGCTCAAGATCATATATTACAACTGAATGTACTTAATGAACTCGATTAAGAATCTTAGCTCGCTAGAGGTAGCTCAAAAGATATTTGATGAAATCTCAACAATTAACCTCATTAATTTTTTTAAAAAAACTTTTATAGCAAAACAATCCACCTCATCACTTAGTAGTGTACATGTGATAAGTGCAATGATTTACACTTATTTATATCATTTTATACTCCTTAATGATGGTCGTTGTTAGTAATTCCGTGCTTATTTTGAAGATTTATGCTACTTTACTCTTTTTGGTTATTCATGTTGATTTTGAGTGGTTTTGATTGTTTTAAGCATAATTCTTATGGGTTTTAATAATGACGGAGTTTCCTAAGGGGATTTTAGTTTAGGTGAAGATGTTCTACAAAGAAAATGAGCAAAAGAGTAAAAGTGTGTTTATAAGGCAAAAGTTTTGAGGTGAAATTTGATACATGTCTACTCTTTTGGTCATGACTTTTGATAGGAAGATCGCATTAATGCAAGGTTTGTGGCATTGAAAACTAGACTTCAAGAGCTTTCCAACGGTATATTATATGCCCAATTTCGATAACCGAACAAGAAATGAAGAAGTTTGCTGAAATTGTCAGCCAAAAAAGCCGACGCGGCTGCGTGGTCGTGAAGAGGCCGCTGACTAGGCGTTTTCTTCTGGAATCCGTGTAGCCCATTTTTCAATACTTTAATTTTGCATTATTTTCTTTTATCTTTATTCTTAATTAACTTCTTAGGGTTTATTTAGTGGTTGATAAGGGGCAATTAATTAAGAACTAGCGTGTAAGATTTGGATCAACTTTGCTTTAGGGTAAATTTTAGTTAAATTCTTATTAATTCATTCAATTAAACTAGCATGTGAGAATCGAATTAATAGGGTCTAAATTTAATAGTTAATCAACAGAGCGAGAGTTTGAGATTAACAAGATCATATTTAATCACGTAATTAATCCGACATTTCATAGACACTAACAAGAAATTGATCATACAAAAATTTAGGGGATTCCCGACACCTTAGATCTCTTCATCATATAGTTTTAGCCCATTTCATATTGCATTTTTAGTTTGTTAGACAAAAATCAATCAAACATTTTTCTCTTTGAGCAATATAATTAGTAGAAATTAGCAAGTTCCTTGTACTTGCTTCCTTGTGTTCGACCTGAGACAACACATACACCGTACGCTTGCGGTTAAATAAAATTTGCACATCAAGAAAGAAAAGAGAAGAGCAGCAAAGGCGATGACTATCAACCGTCACAATTGGTACTATGCAGATGTAAGAAAGTAACAGGATAGAGGGGGAAAACTGTTATGGACACCACCTACCTGCATACCTTCAGCCCCACTAATTCCAATACCTATATCAGCTTCTTGAATCATTCCAACATCATTCGCACCATCACCAATGGCCAATGTGGTTTTCCTCGTCCCTTCTTTGACCAACCTAGTCACCTACATACAGAAAAAAGAAACATAAGATATTTTCTTATTCCTTTTATTAAATAAATGGGAGGGGCCAAGGGGGGGAGTGAAAGCACAAATGAATACTCATTAAGAGGGAAGAAAAATCAAGCAGCAGGCCAGTAACATAGCATAGTGTTCAAGACAAATAAAGTGAGACAGCATACCAATGCCTTTTGCTTGGGAGAAACACGACAGCATATAACAGATGCACACTCAACAGCTAGACTCAAGAAGTCGTACTTCATATCATCTTCTAGAGCATAGGTCAAGCCTTTCCCATCAATAATCAAGGCAAACGCAGCATGTGGATCTTTTTCAAGCTTAATCATCTGAGACGCGTTGGTGATTTGTAGTGAAACATTCTCTTTGATAGCCTGGTTAGTCACCAACAAAACTTTCTAGTATGACATAATTTACTTTCTAAAATGAAGTTTCCTGAATATTTCAGAAGATAATAGGTACCTCTCTAGAGTCATTGGAGGTCCCTTCAAAGTTCATGGTTGATATACATATTTGTTTCATGCCCTGACGTAGAAGACTGCATGAAAAGCTGTAGAAGAAGAAAAAAAATTTAGTGTGCTGGATTCTGCTCAGGCCTCAGTCATAAACGAAAAACTAGTATCCAATCATGTTCATATTGCACTGCAAATTCCAGCTCCCTCAATGAATAGAGGACTAAATGAATTTTAGCTACCTCTTCTAATTAAGAAGGAAGGAGGAGCATTCTAACCCAATATTAATAGCAGTTTCCATTTTATCACCGGTGAGAACCCAGAGCTTGAGACCAGCTTGGGCAAGTTTATCAATGCATTCAGGCACCTATAATAAGAGAGATGTAAACTTAGGTGGATCACAGTAACTCGTACTTCCGAGACAACAAAGAGACATACCCCATTCTGCAGCTTGTCTTCAACAGCAGTGGCGCCAATAAGAATTAAATCTTTCTCCATAATGTCTGAAATCCGTTCCAGATTAGCTTCCCTATCACCCCCAATGGAGCTCTTTGCTTTCATGAACTCATTGTTCCAAGCAGAAAATTCAGACTCGTCAAGTTTTTTATAAGCAAGGGCTAATGTACGCAACCCATTATCTCCATAATCATTCAGATGCCTTGTAGTGTCTTCCAGATATGTTTTTCCATTCTTTGAAAGCCGATCAAAAATTATACTGTAAATCCATCAAATTCATGGTTAATTGAAGTAAGCACTTGTTAGTTGTTAAAGATTTAAGATCAAGTTATAAAGCTACAGGATGTGAAGGAAAAAGAAACCACAAACCAGACCCATTTCAGAAAAGAACAAACCAATCTGATTACTTTCAGCACAATGTTATGAGTGCTTGCATGTCCCAGATTACATAAACTGATTTTTGGAAATGTAAAGAAGCAATGGTGAAACCAAAGATAAAAACCTGTCTGCTCCTTTGCAGAAGAGAAGAATCTGGTCATCTTCATCACGCACAATTACAGACATCCGCTTTCTCTTACTTGTGAAATCCAATAGTGAAAGAATTTTATACTCCCTGAAAAAGTTCACACGGAAAAAATATATTTTTAAAACAGTTCAAAAGAATCAAAACAGGGCAAGATGTGTAGTAAATCTTTTAGTAGGAGCTTGTTGACCCTAGCTGACCTTTCAACAGGTTGCCCATAGTTAGGGTATCTCTCCCGAACAACAACAGTTGATTGGGTTCTTTTGACAAATTCAAAACCGAATTCTCTGGCAGCAGCAAGAAAGGCAGCTTCATCTGGAGATTCTGCTTCATAAGTGTAATTGCCAGTCTCTTCATTCAGTTCTGGGATAGCAGTATGACAGACTGCCAAAATGCGGAAATACAACAACAACATCTCCCTATTAGGCTCATTTACCCATTTTCCACCAAGAAGCTTATCATCTTCAAAGCTGAATCCTTTGATCACAGGCTTAAGGTCTCTCTCATCTCCTGTAGTTATTACAGTTTCCAACTCAATTTCTGATCTTCTGAATATAGTATTTTCCAGAGTCTGATTATCTAGATCCTGAGCCAACTGTTTAGCTGCAGCGAGTTCAACTTCACTTGAACGAGTCCCATATGCAACGCCAGCAATAGAACACTTGAGAAAGTCCATTTGATTGCATGTCAAAGTACCAGTTTTATCAGACAGAATTGTATCGACTTGGCCCAATTCCTCGTTTAAATTTGATGTCCTAGCTTGTGCTGGTGTACCTGACTCTTCATCATACATGTGTATATCCTGGTCAATAAAGATGGCTTGCAGAAACTTTACAAACTCTATGGAAACATACAGTGAGATTGGAATTAGGTACCCATAAAGAATGAGTGCAGTGATAAGATGGAAAAGACCAGATAATGCCGGTTTATTAGGATTATACAAGCCCTGAGAATCGGGTGCTCTCAAATACCACCATTCTGGCATTTCATACTTGGTCCTCACAGAAAATCCAACAGAGCTAGCCAAGGAGATCAACACAAGCACCGAGAAAAGAATGTAAATGATATGGTCCATTTTCTTTTCAATCCCACTTCTTTTTGAAGGGGATTCTGTCGCATTTTGCATCACTTTGCTATCATGTCCCGTAAAAATAACAACTCCATACACATAAGCAGTGTTTCTTAGCTTTGAGTCCCTTAGAAGAATCTGATTTGGCTCAATAGGGAAAATCTCACGCTCATACTCCAGATTACCCACAAAGGTGTAAAGATTTGGGTTTGGGTCCTCACATTTGATTGTTCCCTTGAACTCCTTGAATGAGGTGTCATCATCAAGTGGTAAGGTTACTTCTATAGCTCTCTTTACTTTCAAGTTAGTCTCACCATCTAAATTCATAGTCTCAACATAACAAATACCGTCCTCATAACTCGAAGACAGAAGCAATAAATCTGCCGGGAAAAATTCATCCTTCTTCACTTTCACCACATCTCCTACACAAACCTTCTGCCATTGTGTATCCTTAAAAATGCCATCACCTTTGTGAACACTAACTTTTCGACTGTTAACCTTCATATCTTGAATAAACCTACGCCAATCCTCAATACCTTCCTTAGCCATAGTAAGCCCAACCACAATGGACAAAGGAGCAATCATACTAACATAACCAAAGGGTGAAACTGAGGTGAAAGATAGACAAGCAGCCAAGAGAAAGTACATATTGGCAGCACGACGAAATTGCTCAAATAGACCCTTTGGAAGAAAAGTGATGATGTTGTACTTGGTAGTCGATATGTTATTAGCTCGATATCTAAGAGGCTTTCTACGGTGAAGATCAGATCGGTTGCAGTATATGATTCGCGAAAAGCCAGGTCCATCAGGCAATGAGCTCAGATCCTGATTCTTACCTGGATGAGGCCTGCCACAAGCAAATGTGTAGAGATGACTCCTACGAATCTTCCCCCTAATCTTACCCTTTGCCATATCTTAATCTTTCTTATTCAAACAAGTTTCAGCTGAGGCACCTTACTCAAAGCAATTTACAATCCAGGGATCTAACCCTTTTAATTCCAGCTAGAATTCCCCTGTGCTCAAACAGCATATTTGCTAATATGAACCAATTCCGATTCCTACATATATAACAATCCAAATATTCAAAAAAATGATGATCCAGTTAAAATTCCAAGACCATAGAACCACTGAACCCAAAAAGATTTTTGCTAATATGAACCAGTTCCAATTCGTATATATATAACAAGCCAAAGATTCAAAAAAATAATGTTACAGCTATAATTCCAAGACCACAAACCTACAATAACAACATTACAGTACCAAAACGCCATCAAGTGGCTCCCGCCTAGGATGAGGTTAAAGGATCGGATGTACGCAACATTAACATTGTTAGTGATTGCACTAACAAACATGTTTCCAATCGACCTTTGCTAGCAAATCATATGCAGCTTCAATGAGCCATAAACCGAACCTAAAAAGAATTTTGCTAATCTGAACCAATTCTAAAATATGTTACAATTCAATATGATAAATGTACCCAAAAACACAATATAACTAGCTCTTAAACTCCCATTTGAATTAAATTTCATAATTAACAAAGTCACCAAACAAAAAGAAAACCTACATATACCAGAACATAACTTTTACAACCATAAACAAAAAATATTTAATAGAAAAAAATAAAAGCAAATCGAAGGAAACACAAAAAAAATACATCAAAATGTTAATAAGATGATCCAAGAATGAAGAACGATATCAACTGATTTCTGATCATGCATTAATGAATATCCAATATACCATGCCAAGAAATGTCCAAAAAATAATTAAAATTTTCAAAGAACGCAAAAATAATCAACTCAGCTAAACCCGAAAAATTTTAAAGAAAATTACCCAAGATTTAAAATTTTCATCAACAAATAAAAAAGGAAAAAACTATCTAATGAACATTAAAATTTAAAAGCATAATTAAAAATAAAAGAAGAATTACCTGCAATAATTACAATGCTTGAATTCTTGAAATCCTTGCCAAAGAAATTCGAAACAAAGACCAAAATTCAAATTTTAAAAACAAAAGAGATCCTAACGAAAAGTTACCGCCTCTATCAACAACAACAATAATACTAGAACCTATCACAATTCACAAAGGATCGAAATCGACTATATGAACCAATATTTCAATTTTGATGGTTGTTCACACAAATGCTTCTTCTACATTCATTTCGATTTCGAATCATATCAATTTGTAAGTGGAGATCCTTATCAAAATGATCATAATGAATGTACGAAAATGTAAAGAGAGAAAGGAGAGGAAATGCAGAGAGAAATGAAAGACAGGGGAGGAGAGAGAAAACAGAAATAACCAGGTCTCTCTATCTATGTGGTCCTCCTGAGAACTTCGTTCAAACCAATTAGCATTTAGCACCATTGGTCTGGTCATTTTATTTTATATCTCTATTTTACTATTTATTTAAATTTATACAGTATTTTCTTCTTTTTATTCATTCAAAGTGCTTCGTTATACGTTCAAACTACCTCGGTCATCCAATATTTGCTATTTTTTTATATTATTAAATATCTTTATTTTGACTAAATAAAAAATTATGAAAATTACGTATTAAAAAATTATGTTTTAAGAAGAATAAAACAAGATTTCATGTTATTAGAGTATTTCTTTTATATAAGTCGGAATTACCATAATTAGGCCCATTCGTGTCCGATCATCTATGGCCCTTAGAAAACAAGGATCGCATAAATTAACAAATTCACTAATAGTTCATTAGTTAAGTGTTGCTCAGTTTGTAATGTACCTTCCTGTGATATGGTTGGTTAGCGGTTTAAAATCTACATACATAAAATATAATTTGGTCTCCGTTTTACGATTAATAGTTAACAAATGATGTTTATTTTCTGAAGTAAAAAAAATCTCTATAGTCTTTGATCCGCCCCTATAATTCTTATTATATATATCTCAATTAGATTATATGGCCCGCTTATCATAAATACCTACTTTATTCACGCTTTACCTACCATAAACACCTACTTGAGGTACCATACACACCTACTTGAAGCATCATAAATATTTACTCGAGGCACATTAACACCTACTTTAGGTGCCATCAACATCTAATTCATGTATTATGAATTACGTACTCTAAATACCTACTTGACATAGGGGTGTTTGGTACTTAGCTTTTACATAGGCTCATTGGTTAGTTTTTTGGCTTTTGGCTTATTGGCAGGTCAAACAACTAAAAAAAGTAGCTAATATAAACAACTAAAGTAGCTTATTGGCTTATTGGCTTATTGGTTACATAGGCTTTGGAGTCAGCTAAAAAGCTGATTTTTAAGTCAATATAAAAAGGTTATCCCAGTTAACTTTTTTTGTTATCTTTTGACTTATTGGTCTACTTTTTCTCAAATAAACAACTAATAGTTAATATATAAGTAACCAAATATTTCCATAAATAGCTGACTTTCTTAGTTAATTTAAAAGCCAACAACAACGACCAACATTTTCAATTAGTCAAATAAGCCAATTGCCAAAAACACCATAAGCAGCTACTTTGTAATAAACACATAATTTATAAAAAACATTCATATCAATCATTAATTTAGATTCTAAATCGAATTTGGTCTAAAGACACTGGACTCACACCCACACTCCAATAGAAAAAAAAACAAAATTTTTTGTGAAAGATCATTTTTTTAGTGATCATTTTTAATTGAATTAACCCATAAAAGAAAATATAGAATAAGTTACTCATACGTATTAAGGTTAGTGTAAGTAGTCATTTAAAGTATTGTAAGTATTGTGTGCTTACTCGGTGAATATTAAAGATATTGTAAGCAGACATTTAAGAACACTATAAGCATACGGTAAGTAAGTAGATATTAATGATACATTAAATATACATATACATTATAAATAATATAAGTAGATATTAAATTTGAATGAATTAAGCGTGAGATTAGAAGAAGCAAAAGCTGTTAATGAACGCAATAGTAGCAAGGCTCCGTTGGATCGATCTCAACACTCCTCTCTCTCCCCTGTTTGGTCTTTCCCCATTTTTTTTTCTTTCAACTCAAAATTTTTCCCTTTTGATAAATTTATTCAATCTCCATCTCCGAAAGTTCATCGCATAAATAAATTTTTCACAAATTTCAGAAAATAATAATTTAATCAATCAAAAATTTTAGAAAAAAAAATTGGTTTTAGACATTCATTTTTTCCCATCTTTAAATCATTTGTCATATCATTTTATTGATTTGAGTGATTTCTTATTTTTCCATGGGGAATACCTTTAAATTCTCTCTTCATTGTTTCCTTTTTCCAGTTTGATTACAATTTATTCAACAAAAATCAAAAACCTAACTAGGGCTAGTATTTTCTTGATTGATTTTTGAATTTAAGTTTATTGATAAATTGATTCCATTTACATGGAAGTACCTAGAGTTGGCAACAAATTTAGGCTTGGTAGGAAGATCGGAAGTGGCTCATTTGGAGAGATCTTACTTGGTTTGTTCTTTAATTTTATTTATTTTTTATTATTAAGTTTCTTAATTTTTATTGGGTTTTTCAGATATATTGTTTTGCTAAATCCGATTAATTTTATTGTTGGACAGGTGTTAATATACAGACTAATGAGGAGGTGGCAATTAAGCTTGTGAGTATTTTGCTTCACTATTTTAATTTGAATTTTAATTTTGGTACTGGGTGCTGTTTAATAATCTAAAAATTTAATATTTCACATCTTTGGACTGATTCATTTATGATTGGAGCATGCTTGATTGGTAAAGTTGTTAGCTTTATATTTTAAAGTGGTGAATGAGGTTTAGAGGTGTCCAATGGGCTGGTCAGAGTTTATGATACTAGATACTCCTACAATGCTGGATTAATATCATCGATATGAGTCTTTCATGTAAGATATATATGTGTTTATGGTATGATATGGTGGAATTTTTTGTTGATGAATCTTTTATGAGCGGAATACTGAGTAGTGGGTGTGGTGATGATTTTATACTAATATCAACAATTGCTTTTGCTATGTTAACTTAAGCTTTTGCGTTTTTGATTGGGTTATTGCTTTAGGTAGTTCTAAATTCTAATTGTTGCTTTGAGATCTGGTTTTGATGTTGTCAATTGGGCATGTGTTGGTCGAGTTTTGGTAGTAGTCTTGTTTTTGTGGCTGTAGGCTTTGTAAATTGTTTTGGGAGTCATTTTAGTGGGTGCTGACAATTAACACTATATTCATTGAGCTTCACTTTAGATCTTTTCCTTATGTTCAATCTGGGGTTTAGTAAGATGTCAGTTGCATTGCGGTTTCTATATGCCTTCTCAGCTATTTGTCCTTGGATATACATTGTTGTCAGCGACATTATTTGTGGTTTGTGATTAATTGTACTTGTAGGATAAAGAAGAGGCTTTTTTAACTAGGAAGAAAACTTTAGGTACTAACCAAAAATAAAGAGATTTTTGAGCTTTATGATGCGAAGAATCATGAATAGACCTTCAATAGATAACATGCGTTTTTACGGTAACATAGAATGGGAATTATAAGTGCTGATCCTCTAAATACATTAATAATTCATGAAACTGTTGTCCTTCAAATCATAATTTAATCATTTTGTAGTCCATCAAATCATAATTTAATCATTTATAAGTGCTGATCCTCTAACATAGAATAGGATTTATAAGTGCTGATCAATTTGTATCAAGGCTAATTTGGAATGAAGGGTGTGAACATTAAGAGGGCTTCTTATAATCATAAATTAAACATTATGTAGTAACCAACTTGATTCATTCAGTCCACACATCAATGTGTTACATTTTAGGATCTTATCCTTGAGCTACAGTGAAAAAATGTGGCGCAATCGCAATTCTTCCAACAATTCTTAACCTAATCTTTTCAAAAAAGCACGTACAATACTTTTATGGTAATGACATGGTGACGGTAATGGGGATGATGCAGTTATCATAAGACCAAATTTTGGATCAAAGCATGAGATATTCCTTGAAACAACCCATAATGTGATTTTATTACATCTTTATTTACAACGCTATCTATGCGATGCTCTGTGCTGTGACCTTGTTTTTGCACTATGACTTTAACATGGTGATGATGTGATTTCATGTTCGATTTGTTTTAAACCACCTCGTTGTTATTACAAGAGTAAGGTTGTATATAATCTAGGCGGGGGTATTTGGCATTGGGGTAATGGTATGTTATTCTGTCCTAAAGATCATGTTATGCCCCATTATTGAAACAACTTTCTGAATTGTGTATTTTTCATTGAATCTTTGATTGTTTCAATATCTCAGGAAAATGTGAAAACAAAGCATCCACAACTGCTATATGAGTCCAAGTTATATAAAATTCTACAAGGAGGAAGTAATGAACTTACAATTATTTTAGATCAAATATTTTTTATTTTGTTCTTGAATTCTAATATTGTTCTAACTCTGATTTTTCTGATGATGGCAGCTGGAATTCCCAATTTGAGATGGTATGGTGTCGAAGGGGACTACAATGTTCTCGTCATAGATTTATTAGGACCCAGCCTAGAAGATTTATTCAACTTCTGCAGTAGAAAGTTTTCACTAAAAACTGTTCTTATGCTTGCTGATCAAATGGTAGTATTCCCTTAATATTTTTGCCTTAACTGTCTTCATTTAATCATTGTTTGCTAGAATCATTGAAATTTTATTGATTTTACATTCTCAGATCAATCGAGTTGAATTTGTTCATTGTAAATCCTTCTTGCATCGAGATATAAAGCCAGATAACTTCCTCATGGGATTAAGTCGACGCGCAAATCAGGTGTGATTGCATGATCTAGAGAGTCAAAAGCATTTTAGTTTGGAAATTGTTTCCGGATTATGATTCTTTCATTTTTGATGCATTTTATGTGTGTTAACTTTTTAGGTCTACATGATTGATTTTGGTCTAGCGAAGAAGTATAGGGACAGTTCAACCCATCAACATATTCCTTATAGGTGAGTTTATTTTGGAGTGTTTCAAATCATATTACATATTCTCTGTATTAAAATCTTAAACTTTTGACAATTTACTACTCCCTCTATCTCACGAAATTTGCTCCACTTTTCTTTTTAGTCCGTCTCATCAAATTTGCCCCATTTCTATTTTTGGCCATGATGCACACTTTAATTCTCATCCACACATTTAACTTATCTTTTTATCTCATAGATCATAAATGAATGTTTGATTTGAGTTGTTTTACTGAATTGTCTCATCCATTGAATAATAATGAGGCCGTTCTGTTATATAACTTGTGATTTGGAGTCATGGTGTAACAACCATTTTAAGCTCTTATTCTAACATATTAGACTTTGTTATCTTTTCTAAAAGTGTATTAGGTTCTAAAAAGCCTATCATAAATTATAATTTAAATATATGCTCAACAAAAATTACTATGATACAATATATTTTCTTCAAGTTAACAATTCACACTGCGATGTTTGCAAAACGAGTCATAACATCAAGAGGTGGTTTGACTGTAATCGCAATTGCCACAACATTCACAATTTTTTTCTATGCTTCATCCTTGATGGTTTACCTTATAGTTTCCAATAAACTAATACCTAATTTCTCAAGTAAGGCGATGCTGGGTGCTCAATTTTTGAATTACACTTTATTGATGACAAATCAACTAATGTTTAGAATGTGAAAAATAGTCTTGATTTTCTTTTTTGAAAAATAAAATGAAGATAATAATAGTAAAAAAGAAGGCTGCAAACCAAGGATGTGTATTTATGATTTGACTGATAATACAATATAGTGTAGTGCTCTATATGAATGTTTGCATGGTTCTTTTTAAACAAATCAAGTGCTTTTCTCGATTTATAGCTTCACGAATTCCCTAGTTTTTAATTTCTAAAACGAAGGTATTTCATCATATTGAGTAGGGTGTTCAAAAAAACCCGACCTGCTGACCCGCGTCCTAAATGGCGCGTCAATTTATAAATAAAATAATACGATACGGGTTCCCCCTTAACCCGGTTGGATCGTGGGCCACAAAATACAATGAGTCGGGTACCTGCCAACCTGTTATATTAGAGGAAAATTTAATTTTTAAAATATTAATGTTGCTGTATTAGTAGGCGCCAATTAAAAGTTAAAAAATTAATAACGAAACCTTACCTTAGTCCTTAGTCACTGCTTAGAGCGTCAGTGCGTCACTCCCTCAGTCCCTCTTCATTTCGTACTTCTTCTTCATCTAATTTTCAAGTCTAGCTTCGCAAATTCTGCTACAAAATGCTGATTTTGGCTATATTTAAATTTTTTTTGCAGCAAATGTTTATTGTGTTAACTGCATGACATATTAAAATTATGCCACAAAATAAAAAAATCGACACAATTAAAATCGGGAACCCAGTGTCCTGACTTGAATTTTCTGGATACTCGATATCCGGGTACTCGGATAAATTGGGTCGGGACACGGGCCGTTAAAAATGGGTTCCTGACTTTTCGGATATTCGAAATGCCAGGTACCCGCTTATGAAAACTCCTAATATTGAGGAACCACAAAAGATTATTTGCTCACCATATAGACGCAAGTTACGCTAATGGACCTGTTGTCTTTTTCCTTCAATCATCTTTGCTTGTGAAGGAGTGGGTGATGTATGAGCATGCATGTCTATCTTTTAGTCTTAGACTTATGTAAGCTTTCTCTAGTTTAAATGTACACACGCCCTTTTATCTTTAGCCAGGTATTTAAGATCACATTATATTGACATTATCTTAAGCTTGCCTCTTAGTGCACAAAGATCTATTTGCTACATATGGTTGTAGTAAATTAGTAAGTGTATGTGTGTATATGATGTTCCCAAAATGGCAAACTACTTGGAATCAAATTGGTTTTGACTTATGTTGTTTTCATCAAACCGATTTCGAATCTTCGTTACCTTGATGTAAGGCATGAATTTAAATGTTAGCTGTACTATTGAACCAATGTAGAATCTATTATTCCCTTAGTTTTGAAAATCTTGCTGAGGCACGACTAAGGCAAGCGCCTCGTGCGAGCAATGGGTTGGCTTAGTGACTCCTAAATGTGAGCTCCTTAAGAGCGCTTGTAGTGCCTTGGTCGGGAGTGCCTCAAAGCCCTAAACACGCAGTCTTAGTCTCGAAGCAACTCTTTTCTTTTGGGTTTTTTTTTTGGTTCAATTTTGGAGTTCAATTTTTTTAACGATTTGGGGCGCCTGATGCCCAAAGGGTAGCGCATTTGTCTGTTGTTTTGGTAACTCAATCTTATTGATTAGTGTGCATAACTTTATCATCCTTCCACACATCTTCTCTTTTCTCTCCTCTCTTCCCTACTACCGCTCTTATTTTTATCTTCACCATCTTCTCTCCTTTTTTCTCCCTCTCCAAACCACATATTTTTGGTCATGAAATAGAATATTTTGTAGTCTTTCTATAGGTTCTTGATAATCTTTTGAATCTCTAGAAGAAACAAGTCAATGCTTAATCATCTAATAGCAAAATGAAGTTTGTAGGTAGTCCACATGCTCATTTGTAAGCTACTTTTTTGCTTGAGTATTGTTATGAAGGCTTTACAATTTTGTGGTATTTCACTAGAAGTCTGCTTCATCAAATGATTTGTGTTTCCCAAATGGTCTTATGCTGTTGTGAACGTTCTGGTTTACCGCTTGTATGTACTTCCCCCAAAAAGAAAAGGCAGAAATGAGAAAAGAAAATAACAAAGAGGGGGTGAGAAAGATGAAATCATACACTTAAATTGTGTATCTCTGAAACTAAATTGCTTGGTTCTTTATTGTAGGGAGAACAAGAATTTGACTGGGACTGCTAGATATGCAAGCATGAATACTCACCTAGGAATTGGTATATTTTTTTCTGTTCTATTGTGCATGGAACATTTTTTCTTCCAGAATAGAAGTCTCTTTTCTTTCCAGTCATTAGAGTTTAGTTATTTGAATGGATTGGCATTTAAAAGGCTAGTGATAACACTACACTCAATTTTGGTGTACAGAGCAAAGTCGGAGGGATGACTTAGAATCACTGGGTTACGTTCTCATGTATTTTTTGAGAGGAAGGTGAGTGCTCGTTAAGCAAATGAGTTGTAGTCTTCTGCTGCTTTCAGTTGTTTTTTTGATGTTGAGTCTCTATTTCTTGTAGTCTTCCCTGGCAGGGGCTGAAAGCTGGGAACAAAAAACAGAAGTATGAAAAGATTAGTGAGAAAAAAGTATCGACCTCTATTGAGGTAATAATGTCTTCCTAGTACTGTAGAACCCCCCCCCCCCCCCCATGGTTTTCTGTTTAATAATATTGTCTTTAAAATCGTCATTTTCCTTTAGGCTTTATGTCGAGGTTATCCAACAGAATTTGCATCTTACTTTCACTATTGCCGTTCACTGCGGTTTGATGATAAGCCGGATTATGCCTATCTGAAAAGGATCTTCCGTGACCTGTTTATTCGAGAAGGTGTAAAAGATTTTAGCCTTAATGTGTATTTATGTTTTCTGGAGGTGCCACAGATTTTGAGTGTGGTTTGCATTTTAATTTTCAGGATTTCAGTTTGATTATGTCTTCGATTGGACCATCTTGAAATATCAGCAATCCCAGATTGTTGCTCCTCCTCCTCGCGCTCAAGTAAGTGAACATCATCTTGGCCTTATTTGACTGATACTCGCTCACAGTTAGCTCTTTATTTACTTTATTAATGGCTTGTGCTCTGGTAGGGTGCTGCTGGACCAAGCTCCAGGCTACCTCATGGTGCCAATGACAGACAATCTGGTATATTTCTGCTGTATTATCTTTTTTTAATTATTGTTCCTATCCACTCGATCTGTTATACTTGTCTACTAGGCAACATCATTATATGATCATTATAAGAAAAGGCATTTGTGCATTGATGGCTTAGGTTAATTAGGAGGAATCTATAAAGAACTAGGAAGAAAGTTTAAGCCTCATAATAAAAGAGAGAAATGGTGAAGGAGTTGTATAAAGAATCTTGAATATAGCATTAGGCTTCATTTACTGTTTTATAATGGTTCACTAACTGCAAACTCAGTTTACCTACAAACTTATCTAGGATTATTACTTTTTCCTTCTCTAGATAGATTAAATGTCCTCTTTGTAGGAATATCTGGAGTAGGATATAAGTATCCATCTAGCCCCAAAATTGATGGGACTATAGGTTTTGTGGCTCATTAACTTCTATCTTGTTTTGTACTCTTATTGCAGCTATACACCTTTTGTTCAACAAAGCTGATGTAAATTTTATCTTATAGGTGCTGAGGAAGGGAGACCTTCTAATTGGTTTTCAGCAGACTCATCTCGTAGGAGATTAACAAGCTTGCCGAAACAGAAAAGTCCTGCCACAAGCGATCCAGCAGCCACAAAAGATCCCATGGTAAGTTCTTTTTCAGATGTTTTCCACATGTAATAACTATTTGTAGGTGTTGGGGGTGCGTTTCTATGTACATATTGTAACCAGCAGAAATGTGAATAAAGATTTAGAAATGATAAGTGAGTATATCGAGCATACTTAAGCTCTTGAAGTGTGTCAAACACTTGTCAATACAAAAGCATAATCCTTTTCTTCTCCTCCCCTTCGTATATATACATGAAAGGGGCTGGTTTCCTTAGCAAGAAATAACGAAGTAATAATTTATTTTTAAGCTAAAATATTACTTCTAGAAACTTCTTTCTCAATTGCCAATATTGCCCTCTTTTCCTTTGTGAGTGAACTTACTATTCATATAACAATTCTCCCCCATTCAGTGTATTTTTAGGATCAAATATTCTAAGACTCATTGTTAACCAATCCTCACTAATGTCAAATTGCCAATGTTATTTTTTCCCAAGTTCAGTTGTTTTGATTGTTTAAGATTGTAAAATGCATTCATATTATAGATTTCTTTGCATATTTTGGCAGTTATCGAATTCCCTAGCAAGAACGAGCACATCAGCTAAACGTGCTGCAGGGTCAAGCAGTCGGGATGCAGTGTTTGCTTGGAGTGACGCAGATACGACTCGCCTTACTGGGGATTCCGGTCTTCAGAAAGTAAAAAGTGGGCTTCGTATTTCACCATTTGTATCCTTAGAGCATCTTCCCTCGTTTTCCGCTAGAGTAACGTCAAATGAACATACTCTTGAATCTACCATCAAGAAAATCGAAGGCCTTAATGTTAGCAATGAAGAGAGGCTGGAGTAATAACCTACTAGCCCAGCTCCTTTAGACCTCACTTTCTCTCCCATGTTAATCTCAACACAACAGTTTGTTTATTTATATGGACGTTTACCGTTCTTCGTCCTATTTCGTTAAGCTCCATTTCGTCTTCCCCCTATTAATTTTCTATAAAATTTGTTCGGACAGGCTAAAGCCCGAAATGGAAGGAATGATATTGGAAGAGGTAAGCACACTCTGGGTAGCATTTGTAAAGTTTTTTTTATACTCCTAGTTCTCATTAATGGAGGTTGAATGCAAATTACATGTTCGCCACTGATCAGTTTACTACTTGAGAATTAGGTCTTACCTCAGGTGCAACATGTATTACTTTTCTCAGAAAGACATGAGTTTGATTCTCACTGCCCCGCCCCTTCCCCTAGCGTATACCATATCAAAAAAAGGTTTATGCACCTACTTGTTACAAAATTTATTGAACCATCAAAAACAATATAATCAATATTTTGGGTAGTTCTTAACATCAAAAGATGAAAGATGTCTATTTATATGCATCATGTATATATGTATTGGACTAATTCTATGGTATGTACTTCCATTAGAAGGTATATCATTCCTTTCTATAGTACTTGATCAATTTATTTGGTTTATGCAACTCAATTTTGTGGAAAATTTCATTTTATAGAAATTATTTTATTTGTATGAAATAACCTTTGTGTGTCTTGATTAATTTATTTGAGTTTGTATATCTTTGGAAATAATGTTGGATTTGTACTCACCAAGGAATCAATAGTTAGTAACTTACTATTCCGTCCAAGTAAATTTGCTATATTGTACTCCCTTTTATTTTGATCAAATTTTCTGTTAGATGATGCATGGGTGTGGGACTACATGGGATTTTATGAGAGGAGTGAATAAGAAAAAATTTGATAATTTAATAGCAATTGTGTAAATAGTTGAATCTTATAAGGCATAGGGAAAAACCGTTGCGAAATAAGACAATGATAATTCATGAGCAAATTTAGAAAATTTGAAATCAATAAGTGAAAAAATAAAAAAAATTAACAAAATAATTTAAGTTTCAAACTTATTCCAAAAGTAAGCGTGAAATTCTCAAACCTGAGGTTTGAGGCTGTTCGTAGTTACTAACTGCGAACAGGTCAAAAAAGACAAAATAGTTGTTCGCAGTTAGTAACTGCGAACAGCTATTTGACCTGTTTGACCTGTTCGCAGTTAGTAACTATGAACAGCATGTTCCACAAAAACAGGTCAAAATAGCTGTTTGCAGTTACTAACTGCGAACAACTATTTTGTCGTTTTTGACCTGTTTGTAACTGCGAACAGCCCCAAACCTCAGGTTTAGGAATTTCAAGCTTACTTTTGGAATAAATTTGAAACTTAGATTATTTTGTTAATTTTTTTTATTATTGATTTCAAATTTTCGCAAATTGATTGGGTGGAGAGAGTATTTTCCATATTTAATTGCAATTTTTCTTCAAATGTTCAATAAAATTTCCTGGCATCATACTTCTAAATTCTCTGATATTGATTCTGCTTAGTAATATTTAGTTATTATTCATGCAACTAATATTTGGTTATTACTTCCTTCCTTTCCAATGTACTTGCAATATTTATTTTTTCACACTGTTCAATGTAATAATTTAATTTTTAATATTTTTAATTATGTATAATAAAAAATTATAAAAATTTAATATTAATAATCTTTGCAATGAGATGAATCAAATAAGATCTTACTTGATTATGTTTTAATTTCTAGATTATAAAATAATGACAAATTAAGAGGGATGAATGATGAATGAATAGTGCCATTTTTTCTAATGTTCAATTAATATGGAACGGAGGAAGTATAAGAACTTGTGTTTTAACGAAAGTAATAAGTTAGATGAATATTTCAAAATCAAGTTTAATGGGTAGTTAAAACAATATTTTAATTGAGTTTTACACTTAATTATTTTTTTTGGTTAATGATTAGATAGGATGAAAGGGACTACTGAGAATTGAATTCGATTTCACTTGAAGAACATGATACTTGCCGCCATCGACAACGGCACATTTTTTGTAGGGCCAAACAGGGATTGCCCCTTTGAAAATTTTTAGGTCATGTTATAAACTCAACAATTGATTACTCTAATGAATTCTAAGCCACCATTTTTCTTATTAATTAAAAAATCAATTGAAAGGCTAATACAATAATTGAAAATAAAAAAGTTATCTACTAAATAAAGTTATATTTTAAGAAAAGCTAAAAAATGATCTTAAACTAGATATTAAGTTTTATACCTTTTTTTTTTTTTTTTTAATTTCATCAACCCCTTACCCCTATAGAATTACCGTATAAATACGCTAAGTTTAATTGTTAAATAAAAAATAGTTTTACCAAAATAAAAGATAATATTAAAGAGATAATAATGTAAAATGAAACTAGCTAAGAGTATATCTTAACAAATAACCATTAATTAGAAACAGCTTCTGGTACTACAGCATGTTAAAATAATAACAAGCCACAACCATCACACTCTCTACCTGCCGCTGAGAGAAACAAAAACCCAGAAGAAAAGAAAACTTAAATTATTAATTAAAATTAATGGCGGATCTTAAGGTCGGCCAACATGGATCTGTTGGCCAACCCCTCCAAAAATTTATGAAATCAAAGCAGAATACATATGTTTTTGTTAAGATAATAATGTGGGCTCCCCATAACTTTCCGCCTAAGATTCGCCACCGATTAGAATCATGAACAATTGACAGAAAAATCTCTTAACCGAACCAATTCAGGCAAAATTATTGAGTCCAAATCGGGTCGATCTTTTTTTCGTAGCTCACTACATCGGAGAGCCAATTTAGCCATTGATAAAGCCTCAGCAACAGGCCAATCGGTAATAGAAGGATCAAGCAAATCTGAAAATGTACCTGTTGGAAAAATAACCCACGTGTAATTCCATGTCGACTAACATATAAATTTAATGGGCTACTACTCCTATATCCAATTGGTTTTAGGATGGAACCTAAACGGGTTTATGTGCAGCTAACTCTCTTCTTGTGTGGGTCTTGTTATGTATAGGTCCGTTAACAAATTTATCATAGTATTAGAGCTGACGATTTCCGATCAAATGGAAATAAAATATCTCGGTCGTCCATAAAAAAAATTTGCGGATTTGAAAAGAATGATGTTCCCGCTCAATTAAGAAATGGATTCACATGTGAGGGGGAGTGCTGTAAAAATAATCCACATGTGATCCCAAATCGAACAATTAGAGAGTGGTTGACTAACATATAACCTTAATGGGCTACTACTCCTATAACCAATTAGTTTTAGGATGGAACCTTATCGGGTCTATGTGCAACTAACTCTCTTCTTATGCAGGTCTTATTATGTACAAGCCCGTAAACAAATTTATCAGTACCTTCATCGATGGCTTCTTCGACATGATAAGCCAATGCCATTGGAGACTTGGCTGTAAGTAATTGCAACAAAATGATTCCTAAAGAATAAACATCTGATTTTGTACCAAGTTTTCCTGTTTGTTGATATTCAGGGTCAATATAACAAAATGTGCCTGCAGCAGCTGTCATATGGTATTGTGTAACTTGATTAGCAACCGCGGGTGGGACTAATCGAGCAAGCCCGACATCAGCAATCTTGCTCGTGTAGTTCGTGTCCAGGAGAATGTTGGCTGGTTTCAAGTCACGATGTACTAATGGCTCGGGTTTTGCTTCGTGTAAGAATAGAAGTGCACTTGCCATCTCGGCTGCGATCTTGAATCGAGTTCGCCATGGGATTGGAGGTGTGTTGTTTTTACGGAATAGTCGGTCTTCTAAGCTTCCGTTTTCCATGTATTCGTAAACTAGGCACCCATATTGTGGACATGCTCCTAGGAGGAGTACCATGTTTGGATGTCTTATGCGCCCTAGCACCTCTATCTGTTGCACCCAAATAATTTCTTTCTTAAAACATATTACTAGCAAGTCAATTTCGAATCGAATTATTTTTCGATAGAATTAGGTGATTTAGGTGTCGGGTAGACTTAATTTTGTCTCAAATTATTTTCCGATTGAGTTAGGTTTGTGTCGACCCAATATGTCAAGTATTGTTTAAAATTCATATCATTACATATTTTTATATTTAATAATATTTTTGGTTTTTAGAAAGTTTTGCTTAGTAAAAACGTTAATATGTTGTTTTAGACGCTGCCTTCAACTAGGGATGCAAACGGGGCGGGGCGGGTATTGGAATTTCCATCCCCATCCCCATCTGTTAATGCAATACCCATCCCCGTACCCATCCCCGCAGCGGGTATAATTTTTTTCCCCGTCTCCGCCCTGATGGGTTTGTACCTAAAACCATCCCCGCCCCACCACCCATCCAAAGTCTCAAACAATTACATATCCAAAGTCTCAAACAAACATATAACCAAAGTCTCAAATAAAAATACATATCTAAAACAAAAGTATTTCAACATCAACTCAAAACCATCCAAAGTAAATCAATCCAGAATAATCTCATCACTATCCAATTTCATTTCGCATTCCCATCACCATCCCCATCCCCATCCCCGCGGGTATCACCTAAAACCCATCTCCATCCCCATCCCCGCGGTGGGAATGAATTTTATACCTGTACCCGCCCCATGACCCATCAAACCGGGACCCATCCCCGCTCCGATGGAACGGGGATGAGGCGGGTCTCCTATTAGACCCGCCCCGCCTGCATCCCTACCTTCAACAAACAAATGTTGACTAGAAGTGTAGTGGGTCACAACTACAAATGATCCCAATGTGAAATAATAAAATATGGGTCAAAACGGTTGAGTTAAAAATTTCTGAGTTTCAAGTTTCAGGTCGTCTCAATTTGATTCGGATCATTTTTCAATCGAGTTGGGTTTGTGTCAACCCAACACGTCAAATATTATTTAAAATCCTTATTATTAAATATTTTCAAATTTAATAATATTTTTGTTTTAATAAAAAGTACTCCCTTCGTTTTTATATTTTGTTCTCAAATAGAATTTATGAATTTTAGTGTCAAACTTTGACCATGATTTCTCATCAATCTATATTAAAAAATATATTGATGTGGGATCTTGATATATTCGTCTCAATATATATTTCTTAATATTTACTTATAAAAATTTTAAAAACTCTCAATTAAAATTATTTGACTTTTAAGTTTGCATTAAAATATACGCAAAAAGTGAATAAAAAGTACAAATGAAAACAAAGAAAGTATCTTCTTATAAAAAAAGGTTAATATATCGATTTAAAGGCTGCTTTAAACAAACAAAAGTTAATTAGAAATACTTTGGGTCCTAACTAAAAAATAATCCCAATAAGAAACTAAAAAGTTCACCATTTTTTGAAAATGGGTCAAAAAGAATGGATTCAAGTCACAACTAAAAATTTTTAGGTTTTAATTTCAGATCGAATTTGACCCAATTTACCTTGGTATTTCGAGATTATAAGTCAAAAAATCTACAGATTATAACCCATTAATTTTCATTCAAATTAATTTGAGTTAAAATTTCGAGTCAAATTAGAATCGGCTAAAGTTAACGTACCTCTTGTTGGAATTGTTTGAGTCCTTGTGATGCATCGGACTTCAAAACCTTGATAGCAACAGGAGTATGTTGTAAGATAGCACGATACACGGGTCCATACCCACCTTCACCAATCTTCAATGATTTAGAGAAGTTATTGGTTGCAACTTCAATTTCTTTAAAGTTGTACACTCGGTGGCTCACACAGCTTCCGATTGACCTTTGATCGTCTCCGTCACGTCGAGCTACTCGTTCCTCCGCGAGTTTTCGCTTTTGTGTCTCTAATTCTACTAGTTTTTCGGTCATTTGCGCTGCGTCCATTGCTGCTTTGCATTTCTTTCGCTCTAATTCGGCTACTATCATTGCGGCTTCTCGTGCTAGTCTTATTGTGTCTATGTTGTCATCTTCTCTGCCTTGAAGATGATCAGCCTGTTTTACATATCACATAAAACAAACAAACGTACAAACAAACATTATATGTTTTTTTTTTTTCGCAAATAGTTGTTGATTGGTTTGGGTTGTTGGGTCTATTTCAGATAAGGTGTTTTGGGTTGATTTAAAATTGGATTTTGTGTGCACATTGGTTTTTACATTATTGTATATTTATTTTAAGTAGAGTCAAATTGAGTTCGGTTATAAGGTCGGATAAATATCTGACCGCCTGGTCTGTTTTGTACACCCCTAGACTATAACTCGATTCTTATGGAGGTATTTGGTGAAAAATATTTATTTATTGTTAACTATTTAAAAATGATAAAAAGGCAAAAACCAATAAAAAATTACAATGGGTAGCCTTTTAGTTTTACGTTAGAAGGTAACTTTTAGTTGAATAAAAGGAAACATTTTAGTTGACTTGAAAATTAATTCCTCCGTTTGGAAATACTTGTTACATTATGTTTATTAACACTATTTATCAATCTTATTTTATATATTACGGCTAATGTGTAAGAAAGATATAGTCAAGTGGAATCTTGTTTGAATTTTTTAATCGCATACTTTCATATATTAACTTTTTATAATTTTTACACACGCATAGTTCAATATATAAATGATCAAAATAACACATTAGATAGTGTAAAAAGTTAAATATAACAAGTATAATAGAACAGAGGAAGTATTTATGAAACACTTTTTTTAAACCATTTGATCAAACAAAAAAAAAAGGGAAACCAAAAGTCAACCGAAATCATTTTTTCAAACATACTTTCTCAGTTTTTTAATTGCTCAAAAACTCATTTTGTTACAATTTATCATCGAACGTTATTTTTCATATTGCAGCTAATATAAAAAAAAATTATGTGAGATCTTATTTTATTCGCGTACTTTTATAATATTAAAATATCATAATTTTTAACTCTAAATTATAAATAATCCAAATAATGAATTAGGCTACATAAAAAGTGTTTCAAAGTAACTAAAAAACAAAGAAAGTGCAAAGTTTAGTTTTTAATTGGTTTTTTTTTTTTTATGAGTTTTAATGGCTTACCTTCTGTTTCGCTAGTGAAGCTTGGTCGCAAACTGATTTGTATAGGTCCATTGTTTTCTTTATATCAAGCTTTACTTGTCTCATCTCTGTATCTATCTCCTCCTTATTTAAGGAACAAAAAAAAAAAAAAAGATGTATTTATTTTAATTACTTTATATTTTTCCTTAAAATTGTCCAATTTACAATGGATTATTAATTACATAAAAATTAAAACTCATGACAAAAAATATGATAGTAAATCGTTATGATAATAATAACAAAAAGAAATTATACGTGTTAACCACTACTTTACAAAAAAGTCACCACACAGTAAGGTAGCAACTTAAGTGGTATTTGTTGGTAATTTGGTCATTTTTAGAACGTTATAACTTGTTGCATCTCGAAATCAAAAGTAATGATTTAAAATTTTTTACAAATTTTATCAAATAATTATGTTCTAACAGCTAATATATCTGCTATTTTAATTAATAGTATTAATTTACACAACTAATTAAACTTGTAACTATACAAAACTATAAATATATAACTATATTTACTTAGACAACTAATAAAATGCCAATACGTCGACAAGTTCATCATAAAAATACATATCATAATTGACTTACAAAAACGTAGCTCTGGGGATTGGTTGTTGTACGAGGATGATGCTCATTATACTCGCTAGGCTTGTTCATACTTTCTCTATTATAGTTTCTGCACCACAACATTACCCAAATCTTGTAAAACATTTTAGAGCGAAAAAAGTATTTTATTATTAGTTTTTAAGTATTTTATTATTATTATTTGAATGTTGTCTTATTACACCCCTCAATAATAATGTATTGAAATGAAATTTTACGAAGAAAATAAAATGATTGAAATAAAATAAACATATCATTAAACTTGTTACGAATTTTTTCTACAAAACTACACCAACATTTCATTGTCAATTTGCTATTCACACTATTTAATACCAATAATCAAATGGACTGTTAAGGTTTATTTTGTTGGCAAAGCTTTTTTTTTTTTTTTTTTACTTTTTCACAATTTTGTGTTTTAACCTTTTTATGGTTTTTCAGATAGGTTTTATTTCTTTTATTCAAGTCATTTACTTTAAATTTGCAACAGAATGTTATGTTATATTAGATTATTATTTATTATATTTATTAATTAATTATCCCCTCTCTTTCCTTATTTCTATTATTTTATTGTAAAAGTCATTTTTGAAATAACGAATAAAGCAATTAACGAATCAAATTATGAAAGACTAAGAGGTGTTTGGCAAATAGTTGTTGGCTGTATTAATTGACTTATTTAACAAGCTGAAAGTTTATTTTTTGTTGGTTTTTAAGTTAGCCGGATAAACTAGTTGTTTAAAGAGATCTTTGATAAAATTATATATTGACTATTAGTTGTTTATTAAAGAAAAAATAAATAAACAAGCCAAAAGCCAAGTAAATACCAACAAATTAGTCTTTTTATTTTAGTTTTAAAGTCAGCTTTTCACCTAACTAAAATGTCAATGACAAACTCATTTCAATAAAAAGTAATTCCAAAAGTCATTACCAAAACAATTTCTATAAAAATTTGCAAATTACCTCGGATTATTACCGAAACTACTAGTGTTGTTGTGTAGATGAGATGGTGGGCCCATACTTCCTTGATACCTATAACATACCAGGAAATCATGAACATGAGCAAATTAAGTGCAATTAATCTTGTTAATAGTTAGTCAAATGTTCTATTTTAAATTAGTGCAAATAACGTTCTTGTAAGATTAAAATACGAAAAATCGAATCTTGTTTCAATTAGAAAATAAATAATAATTTACAGAAATTTAAATTTGATTCTCACTTAACCCCTTTTCTCAGCCTCTAATGTTATCTAAAAAATTAAAAAGAAATAGGAGCATTTGCATACCTTGAAGAATTATCATAACTTGAACCATGTGAAATTGAAGCATGCCCCATACCTTGCTTTCTAGTTAATTATTGACCAATAAAAATACTTAATTATTTAATTGATTTAAGAAATATAATTAATTTAACAAACAAATTTTGTTCATTTACCTGGATGGATTTTCATAGCTGTCGTTCGAGTGTGGATGAGCTGCTTGTGCCTTCCTAGTAAATCATCGATCAAACAATCATATTTACGACAATGGTACGGTCTTACAATTCGATAATATCATTGAGTGGTTTGACGCACAAAAGAAACTATTTTCGATTCGCTTAGGTGTCAGATATCATTTACAACTTCACATAAATAAATAATGCGCATGATTTGATGAACCATTATACTGGAGTCCGTTATAATCCTAAACCAAAGATGTTAAATTGGACTGGACTCGGGAAACACGCGGTGCATACATTTCAGGAGCAAAAGAGATACCATTGCAAAACCCTATGGCAATGGGAGGAAAAACTCCAATAACTTGTATAGAGTGCATGCCATCTTAATTCATCGATGTGGGACAAACCATCCCAACACCCCCTCACATGCGAATCCCTGTTAAGTTTGCATATGGGAGTAATCAATTAGGGCATGAACGCCATTATTTTTGGACGTACCTTTCAATTTCTAATCAAACTTTTAGCTCTGATACCATGTCAAATAGAGCTGGACTTATTGTCAATGCCAACTTTGACTGGAAAAATACGAGATGCACAAACTTCATAAACAAGAAGATACTATTCCAAAACCATATGACAATGGAAGGAAGAGCTCCAATGACTTATATAGTGTGCACACCATCGACAAACTATCCCAACAACATCCTCAAATGAGAACCCCCATCAAGTTCGCATGTGAGAATAATCAATTAGGGTATGAACGACATGCTTTTCGGACTTAACAGTACATTCACTTTCTAATTGAACCTTCGGCTCTGATACCATGTTCAATTGGGCTATACTTATTGTCAATGCTAGCATATAATCGGAAAAATACAAGGTGTATACGCTTCATAACCAAGAAATACCATCCCAAAACCATATAACAATGTGAGGAAGGTTCCAAAGACATATATAGTGCGTACATCATCTTTATCCATCGAGTGGGACAAATCATCCTAACAAAAGAACTATAAATCTTTGACCCATCAACATAAAAGATAAAATGATTCAATGACAGTTTAAAATGTCTAGCCCTAGCTATAGTAACATAATGCTCTTGAGTCCATTTTAAGATTGCTACAAACAATGATCATAAGAAATAAAAAGATATACCGGGGTGCGTTATCGTAGCCGCCAAGGTTGTTGTATGGAGTGATACCACCACTCAAGCTTGATTGCGATGATCTATCCGAATGACTTGAGCCACTAGACTTACTATCAAAACCACTACCCATACTTGAATGGGACCGTGACGATGACCTTGAGCTGAAACTTGTTCGTGCTGGTACTTGACACACATTTGAAGCACGCATTGATTGTACTTTCCCTTTGTATATTACGTACACCGAACAAAATTCTGGTGCTGATTTTTCTAAACTTGTTGGTACGTCTTGTTGCTTAAACCTCCTATACCAACATCACAAACAACTTTCTTTTTTTCATTTCTGAAATAGGATCTGACCGGTAATGTTTTTATTTTATTTGTCTTTTTGAATTTGTTAGAAGGATAAATACAAGGTCACTTTTTTATTTGTAGTTAAAGGTTAAGATATAATTCAATGAAAAAAATTATATAGATTAGATGAAAAGAGATAGTAAATTTCTAGATGCATGAAATTGATACGAAAATGTGAGATTTAAACCCAAAAAATATACTTAATAATGAATATGGCTAAATTTTTAAAATAGTGGAATAGTGTTTGACTTTATATATATTACTACTACTAAAAATTGTGTTTTGTGTTGAACTTGAGTAGAGCTTGAAGGATCCAACAAACAATAATACATATTAGTATAAACCATTATTCTAAAGAAAAAACCAATAATGTTTTAGTTTTCTTCTTGCCCAAAAGTTAATAATGTTGTCGCCAAAAGTTTTTTCTTATAGTGTTTTGGGGTTAGGCCGAAATACACATATCTTTGATCATTCAGCCCGTCTTATATGAGACTGTCTCACTATGAGACGAGTTTATATAAGTGAGTCCATTTTTCTAAGAGATCATTTTAAAAGTGTAAGTGATCACTTTAAGGTTATAAGTGTAACTTTGAAACTATAAAAAGTCATCACTTTAAAAATAAATGTACATTGGGCTAAGCCAATTAAAATGGTCTCACCGTGAGATCGTCTCATATGAGAATTTGTGTTGTTAATGAAAATATCCACGAAAAATTGTTCTACACAAATTCTTAAATGAGACTGTCTTATGGAGATATCATTTCTACTGGCCAATATTGTGCTGTCCTATGTATATTTAATGTATTAAAGTGATCAATTATAATTTTAAAGTGATTTATTAAAAAAAGACTAATTATATCTTATGGTGAGACGGTCTCATATAAAACGATCAGATTTTTCTATCATTTTATTCATTAGTTTATAAAAAAGAAATTGGAAAAAACCTTGTAATGGCGTTGTGATTAGAAGCTCCAACAACAATATTTCCAATGTTGTTTTTGGCAATGAAACTAATAAGTGCACTTGAAACATCGATATCATGAATAACCACCTCGTATGCAGTCACCTAAAATAAAGGTCAAAATAAAACTTGTAAAAAAAATAAAAACAAGGAAAATTGTCAAAAAGTATTTAATAATTTTTTTTTTAAAATTTCTAATTAAAAAGTTTTGTAGAAAAATACCTAATAATTTGTTTTCTTTTCCAAAAAGAGAACCAAGTAACGTTTTCCTTCAGTTAACCATCAAATATAACGGTTGACTGGTCGAAATCGAAAATTCTTCTTTCTTATTTCGATTTCTTTTCCAATTCAATTTCTTCACTATCTTTTTCTTCTACTTTTTACTCAAAATCGAAATTAAAATTGGAAAAGAAATTGAATATGAGGAAGAACAATTTTTGATTTTTACCAGTCAACCGTTATATTTGACGGTTAACTGAAGGAAAACGTAACGTGGTACTCTTTGGAAAAGAAAAAAATTTTATTAGGTATTTTTTGGCAAAATTTTTTTTACTAGGTACTTTTTGGAATAAAGTTATAATAATCGGATAATGATATATATATATATATATATATATATATATATATATATATATATATATATATATATATATATATATATATATATATATATATATATATTGCTGTAGATAAAAAGATAAAATAAAAATATGTAGCCAAATATAAGTATAAACTAAATCGCTATTTGTATATATTGCATTAAAATCATAAATATAGTTTTATTTCAAAAAATGAATTTAATTAATGCTTAAAAACAGTTTTAAGAACTGTATGTATATATCATTTTGGAAAAATTGTCAAAATTTAATCGAACATTTCACACATCTGCTGTGAATAATGTCACCTTTAGATTGTTATCTGATAATGCAACTTTTATTGTTGCGTGTTTGCTCTCAGCATATACAGTAGCCCCTGAACCACCATCGCCCTAGCCCCTGAACCACCATAAGCCAACCCCTCTCGTTCCACACCGGTTATACTAGGAGCAAATACATATTAAAGATGAAATTATTAGAATATAATCAATAGATGAGAATATTCATAGCGGATAGGTGAAATGTTAAACTATTTTCGTCAATTTTTTCTATAATTTCCCATAAAAAATAAATTAACAATTAATTTACCCCTTTCCGACCACAATATCCACGATAAGGAAGGAACAATTGTTTTACTTCAGATTCCGACGGTGCAAAACCATTTGAACCACCGTTATTCATCTCTACAAACACACACCACCCAAATATTAGCTTATAGAAGATTATATTATTGAAAAATAGATAAACATGTAAATTTTTAAACATATTGTTGTGAAAAACTAATATAAATATTTTAAATTTTTTATTTATGGTCTCAAAATAAAAACTTATTATTGTCAAAATAAACATTATTATCTTTTAACTCAAAATAATCCGTACTATAAGCAACCTTCTCTTAATTCAACATTTACTTTTATTTTTCTTCTCGAGTTTTCCTAAAACCTACTAAGATTCCGAGCATGAATTAATAAGATTTTCGACTGAATAGAGTTGATATTTTGACATGGATCAGAGCCAATATTAAATAAATTATCCGCTCAAATCTTACACTTTTATCCCTCCGTTTCATTCAACAACGTATTTATAAAGATATCCTTATTACATTTTGAATTCTCATAAATAGACTTTTCTATCTGCTTTGATATCATTCACACAAGTTGATTCAATGTCTTCTGTCCCCACGACATTCTTAATAATATTTATGTCGTATGTTATAGTGTTGCGAATTCATAAAGAAGAATATAACATAAATTATTTAATAAAGAATAATTTACGAATTAATACAACATTAAAATTTAGGCTTTTTTCAAATTACAACATCAATTTTATTTTTTGCGAACTACAACCACCTAATATCAATCTCTACAGTATTCAGGCCAAATCGCAAGATTTCGACCAATTAACCTAAAATTCCGACATCTCAAATGTTTGAAATCCGATGATATGGTATGAACGCTGTAGACATTGATATTTTAATAGGTGAAATTCGCAAAAAAAACTATATTTCATAAATGAGCTAAACTTTATAAAGCTGTAATACACAAATAATTTTTGAATAAATATATAAATCACTTACGAGCAATGTGATGATTATGGGTTTTAACATGAACAAGAATAACACTTAAGTCTTTTGCACCCTTCAAAAATTGATCAATTGTCCATTGTACAGCTTGTTGGCTACTCTTCCCCTTTTCTATCCCAATTGCAACAGAATTATGCCCAAATTCCATGGCTTCTGGTATAGCCATTTTTTTAATAAATTAAATGAAAACCAATTAAACTCCTTCAATTATTAATCACCCTTAATCAATACCTTAATTGAGCATTAATTTTTTTAAATATTCATGAATTTTCAACTCAGATCATATAATAAAATTGTTTTCTTTATCGGTTTCTTTAATCTTCAACCTCCTCTTGGTTGCTTCGCTTTTTCGCGAACATTAACAACCAACAGGAGGTTTTTCCACCAATTTTTTCTCTCTCTATGATCGTTTAAGAAAAATATTGAAATATAAAATTTCACATTTTTTTTTTAAATAAATACTTCTATTTTTAAATAAATATAAAATTTTTTCTCTCTCTATGATCGTTTCGCGAGTAATGTAATGTCTACCGTTAGTTTTGTAATAATTTTATGGGTGTTAATTAGCTGTAATAAAATCCTTGTTTTCCACTAATAATTTGACAAATTTTTTATTAAGACCGTCATACTATGAGACAGCTTAATATGAGTTGATCCAATTTTTAAATTCTTAAAAATTAAATGAAAAAAACTGTTTTTATCTAGTTAACTGCTATGTAAGTTTAATTTTGAGCTTCTTGTATGGACCCATGAGACGGTCTCATACAAAACTTATTGTTAATAATGTTTGCATTTAATTTTTTATCATAGTATTATACCTTGAAATTTGAAATTAAAATATATTGAGTGATTCATTTTCTTTCCTAACAAGAAAAATATGAGTATTCAATAGTAAAAAGTTACTTTAATTCATACTATACTATGAAAAACCTAACATATTAGCAAAGATCAATGATTTATCTTTTATTTCGTGAAAAGAATTTCTTCAATTTTGCTCGAAGTTAAATTAAATATGAAAATATTTCGTAAAAATAGATTTTTTTGCTCGGGGCAATAATCGGAACATACAAGGTTAACAATATATCAAGGGTTTGAAGGCTGTTTGCCGTTTGGTTTGTGTTTAGGGTTGTATTTGGTTACAATTTGAGGTGTTTTTGATGAAGTGTGATGAAAATTTAAAGTGTATAGGTGAGAAACAAATTAAGTATGTCGTGTAGTGAAGACGAGACGAAAGGAATATACGTGCTTCGATGTAAATGTCGTAATTGTCTTTCCCTTAATAATTATCATAAAAGTGAACTGTTGTGTTCCGATAAGTTTAAAATCGATTTTCAAAATTTTTTTGATCTCTAACATTTTAATTAAATAATAAAATTTTCTTTGTTTGAATAACAAATTTAAATGATAAGGATTTAACAGAAAGAAATTTAAAGACATTAATCTCTAAATTTTATCGATGATTGAATCTGTCTAAAAATAAAAAGATTAATTCATAGCGAGCTGAATCATCCCTTAATTAGTTATACTTCCTCTGAATAACCAACTTTTACTATAAAAAATGATCAATTTTGTAACTCAAAGCGAGCTAAATCATCCATTAAATGTTGTAAATTTATATCAATGTTGGTATCATTTTAAAGATATGAAATCAATATGAATATCCATATTTTTTTTTATATATTTTTAGAAAAAATTATCTTGAATAATCATTATAATATATTTTTTTTCATCTTGGTTAACCAATACCAGACTGACAAATCACATTAACATGCTAAATGGCTTTGCTGTACGCATGAACCCTATCAATTAATTGGCCTATCAATTAATTGGCGGTATAAATTATATAACTTCTATTTCAGTGAAATTGTTCCATTTGATTTTTTAATGATCTTATTTGATTCGTCTCAACACAAGGATTATTATTATCAACTTTTTATAATTTTTAAATTTAGATCTTAGAGATATTAAAAATTCAATATATATCTTGGCAAACGTGGTCATGGAGGTGAATTCTTTTATCAGCATCCTAAATTTAGATCATTATCAACAAGCATTTTAATTTGCTTTGTTTGTGCCATAATCTTTAGCAACATACCCTTGCTAAAAATTGAGATAAATTATTTAAAAGTCCTGTACAATTTCAGAAATTATGATATTTTTCTAACAACTTTGTAGCTTTAATTTCTTGAGACCCCCAATTTCTCGAAATATTGTGTGGTCGAGCATGTTGAACATGCTCAAAACCTTCCTTGCTCATATTTTTATCCGTTATGTTGAATTTTATCTTTGCCCTTGCCTTTTTACGTATCATTCTTTTATTCGTTTTTACCTATTTTTATTTATTTATATGTTGACTACTGATGTTTATTTTTTTGTGGATCTTTCTCGAGTCAAGGAACTCTTTGGCCACACTTTCCTTTGTGTGTATGAGTTGGCGCCTTTCTTTTCTCTCCAAACCGGCCCTAATTATAGTTTTCTATAAGCGGAATAAACTGGATATGATAATAATGATGACGTTGAATTTGACCTAATAATTTAGCTAGCTAGTTTATAATGTACAAGAAATAAGTTTACAATCAAGAAGATACAATGATAGTTAAAGTTGCATTGCATTTGCATATAAAGAGAGAGTAGGAAGAAAAAAAAAAGAGACACATTAAGAAGAGAAGGCTAAATCTCTCAACCTGATTAACTCAGGTAATATAACAGAATCCAAATCAGGCCTATCTTTCTTTCTGAGTTCACAACACTTTAAAGCCAATTGAGCCAAAGCTAAGGACTCTTGAAAAGGCCAATCAGAAACGGAGGGATCGAGTATGTGATGGAAAGTACCAGCATCAATAGCTTCTTCGACATGGAAAGACAAGGCCATAGGAGGTCTAGCAGTGATCAACTGAAGTAAAATTACTCCTAGAGAATAAATATCAGATTTAGTCCCAAGTTGTCCTGTTTGCTGATACTCTGGATCAATGTAACAGAATGTGCCTGCTGCAGCTGTCATATGATATTGTGTCATTTGATTCGCCACTGTTGCTGGTACTAGACGTGCCAATCCGACATCCCCGATTTTACTTGTGTAGTTTGCGTCTAGGAGAATATTCGCTGGTTTTAAGTCGCGGTGCACCATTGGCTCTGGTTTTGCATCGTGCAGGAACAGTAGTGCTGTGCCTATCTCCGCCGCTATCTTGAACCGAATTTTCCATGGGATCGGGGGTGTGTTGTTTTTTCTGTATAGCCTGTCTTCAAGACTTCCGTTCTCCATGTATTCGTACACTAGGCACCCGTACTCTGGACATGCTCCTACTAGGAGTACCATGTGAGGGTGTCTCATGCGTCCCAGCACCTCAATCTCCAACAACAAATCATTACATCAAAACTTTTTATTCATTTCATTGGGCTACATACTACATCTCATTTAAGGGACATTAAATGTTTTTTTTAATCTTCTACCTATTGGATCGACTCCCTTGAAAATTAGTCGACCTAAACCAAGGCCTGACAAAAGCTGACCCAAACCTGCTAACTCAACCTAAACCTAATCCGAAATAAATGGGTTTGGATTGAATGGGTTGAAAACAGGTTGACCATATTTATTACGGATTATGTTAAGGTTGTGATTTTCAACCCAATTAACTAAACGGGCTAGATTTGGGTCAAACGGTTTTGACCCTTTTATATATGACTCGAACATGAACTTGATCCATTTGACAGGCGGGCCTACGCAAATGATTGACCATTTTTACATTCTATCTCTTGTGTGATGGACTAAAACTTCAACATTCTAGCTTGGGCTTAAGTTTTTGGTCAGGTTGGTTTGTTTACACATTTGGTGACTTTGAAGTTCAGTTAAGGTCTACTAAGTTTATAGCTATGGACTACATAAGTTCTAGGAAACATAAATCCATAAAATGGTTGCTAATTTAAGTTACCTCTTGTTGAAATTGTTTAAGCCCTTCAGAAACATCAGGCCTAAGAACCTTAATAGCAACACGAGTGTGCTGAAGCATGGCACGGTACACAGGTCCATACCCTCCTTCACCGATCTTCAAAGATGTCGAAAAGTAATCGGTTCCAATCTCAATATCCTTCAATGAGTACACCCTATAGCTAATAGCACTTGCTTTCCGTCCTCTCCTTTCCTCTTCTTCTCGTCTTGCTGCTTTTTGTTCAATAATCATTCGTTTACGACCCTCCATTTCTACTAATCTCTCTGTCATCTGTGCAGCATCTATTGCTGCTTGGCACTTTAGCCTCTCTAAATCCGCCACGACCATTGCAGCCTCTCTTGCTAGTTTTATCTCTTCTATATCATCATCGTCTCCACTTTGAAGAGAATCCGCCTAACAACATATCTTATATAAATCAAGACAATATACGTACATATATATATAGGGGCAGGATCAGATGAAAACGACTGAGTCAACTTAATACCTGTTGTTTTGCCACAGATGCTTGTTCACAAATCGATTGATAAACCTCCATGGTGTTCTTTATTTCGATCTTTAGTCTAGTCATTTCGGCATCAAGTTCCTCCTTTTGAACAAAAAACACCCAATTAATGGTTGCAATAAGTATAAGTAAAACAGGCTAGAAAGTTGAAACTTACTGAAAAACTATTTGAATTTGTCGATGCTCGAGTAGATTGATCGTTGTTATCAATAGACACATTACTTGTTGATTGGTAACTACTTTGGTTCGACCCATTGTAAGGATTTTGTCCTTGATTGTATCTACTTGGTGTACTCGAGTTGCTCGATGAATAAGTCTCTGATGAGTTCCTGCATATATCATTTCATAGATCAGCTTAAGCTTTTGGTTGAGTTACTGGTCTAGTCGTGGGTGAAACTGGGGTGGGGATACCTGGAATTATAATCCGTGCTGCTGTTACTATAAGGATGTGTAGGTGGGGGCCCCATACCGATCATTCGATTGGGAGATTGATTCGAGTAGCCCGAATAACCATCAGAACTCCTACTATTATAAGGCGAATGACCCGGTGAATCATTACTCATCCCATCAGATCTCCTACTATTGTAAGGAGAATGACGCGGTGATTCACCCATTTGCATATTTGGGTTGCCATAATTACCATCCGATCTCCTCACATTGTAAGAAGAACCCCGCGGTGAATCACCCATGGGTGCTTTAGGATTGTTGTAACCATCAGAAGACCGTCTATTATGGTTGTGCACGTTACTTGATGAGTCGCTACCATATGAAATCCTCGGGTTGCTGCCACCAGACGATGATGAGTAGTACCTCTCCGATTGGGCCACACTTGAGGTCGAACTTCCACTGATACTACTCCCACTGAAACTGTTCTTGGAATGGGTAGTCCAATAAGTCGAGGAACCGCCTGATGTAACGCTCGATCTTGAGCTAGGAGTGTTGGCAGCAGAGGGTATTAGACATACATTTGATGGGCGCATTGTTTGTACTTTGCCTTTGTATATTACATATACTGCACAAAAATCTGGTGCTGATTTTTCTAGGCTGGTGGGAACATCTGTTGACTTGAATCTCCTATATAAAATTAAGAACACATACTAAGTCATGACTCATTGTTTTCAACATGTAGTATGAAAAACTCGTCTTAAAGACGTACAATGTGTTTGGTAAACGACTTTATCATTAGTTTTTTGGTTGACTTTTGACTTTTGGCATTTTATACTGAAAAGTTGGGTTTTAAGCCAAAAAGAAAAAAATCTATAGTGACTTAGTGAGTAGTTTTTTTAAAATTGGTTTTTGGATTAAACAACTAACAATCAACAAATGATTTTAACCAAACATCTCTATAATAATTGGCTTAAAGTTCTGACTTAAACAATCGCCTTATCGGCCTATATTTATAGTTGATCAAACCAGCAAACAGTTCTAACCAACAGTCATTTGCTAGACAAATCCATAACGTAATTGCAAATCACAATTAACAAAAATTTTAGTTTTCTTTTTTTGAAAAACAAACAACCTTGTGATAGCGTTACGATTCGAGGCTCCGACAACGATATTGCCAATGTTGTTGCCCTCAATGTAGCTAACAAGTGCACTTGCAACATCAATATCATGGAGTACAACTTCCATTGCATCTATCTAAAAGGGAAAAATCGTTACATAAGTCATGTAGGAACCCTAAAAATTAGCCAAATCTTTGAACATTAAACTATGTAAGGACATTATGAATGACTAACCCCTTTTCGACTACAAAATCCTCGATAAGGAAGAAATAATTGTTGTACTTCGGATTCTGATGGAGTTGTAGCCGTTGCGGTATCCGCCTCTACATTAAAACACCACCAAAAAAGTCATCATAGAATTTATCTCGATCAAATTTATCTTTTATCAATATCTGGGTATGTGCACCATGCTTGACCGATACTAAAGTACTTAGAGACAAAAAAGGTTGTAAAATGTTTTGGTATGAAAGAACCAGTATCACAAAATTTGCTAATCTCCTCGTGAATTGCAAATAAAAAAAGCGAATTATAGTCAATTTTAAGCTATTCTTGGGAAAACTTGAGCGAATTACGAATTGAAAAAGGAAATTAACTAGCGAATAATGTTACACAGAAAAGAACTAATCATATCCTCAATCCTCTTCATAGTATTTTTAAGAACGCACCATGCCTAAAAACTTTGTGAATTTTCCCACATCCCATTACCTACATAACAAAATGAGAAATTCTTCAAGAGAAAAGTTGTTTACGAGTTTTCCCAATGTTTGTTATTAATGTTTTCGCAGATTAATTTCCTCTAGTCTATACTCGAATGAAAAAAAAAAAAACACGAACAAACAAATTCAAAAAACTAAACGATCAAAATATGAACGGAATTAAAAGAATGAAAAAAGTACGAACGAGGATTATAATTATGTGTTTTGACATGGATCAAAACAACGGACATGGGAGTTTTATTCCCCTTCATGAAATGATCAATAGCCCATCTAACTGCCTGTTGGCTGTTCTTGCCCTTATCAATAGCAACTGCAACAGCATTATGACCCAATTCAATGGGTGCTGCTGGCGCCATTCATAGATCTTCCTTGCCTATAATTTTTTTTTTCTCTTTTTTTTTCCTTTTTTTGGTTGCTTCGTTCTTTCAGCGAAGCAACCAATAATGAATTTTTTCTATCTAATCTAAATTATATCCCCTTATTTCGGAAGAGTAATTTCCAGAACATAAAATTAATTCAAAGCTTAAATAAACCTTTTTTTTTTTAATATTTTTATTAATTTTTTATCAATTATTTTTTTTAGAGTACTAAATTTAGTAAAATGATATTGGGTTGGTTTCAATGATAAATCAAGCTAATTGTCTTAACATCACCATATAGCCACATTGTTCATACAATATTTATATAATGTACATGAATAAATTTATATAACATATGATAATATTATATGTTACAAACTTATTTGATTTTATAACATATTAAAAAATACCTAGGTTAGTACCTTTGTAATACACAAATAAAGATTATATTATTTGTGAAAATTAAGATAATAATATAGATAACACTGCCTAGAGGCAGATCTAGGTACCTATTTGAGTTGTCTAGTGACAAAACTCAAATTTTTTTCTTCAAAATTTTAAATCAAATTATTAGAATCTATTGTGAGAGCAACAATGAGTAATAAATTTTTTTAGATAATGTTCACATGTTTCAATTTTTTTATTGATTATATATCGAAGAATTAGAGTTTTATATTCATTTTACTTCTTAATTATATGTTTTTTTTGTGTTATAGTGTTTAATTTAGGATTTTTTTTGTATTGCGATGAAAAATCGAATAATGTGTCGGAAAATATACATGTAATAATTTTGGAAAATAAGAACAAAAAGCAAGAAATTGAAAAATCAAACAAAAAGAAGTTTTTAATACATATTTGAAATTTGATTACTTTAAAGCCATTTATAATCATCTATTATCATTTATTATATTAAAAAATTAATTACTTTTAAGCATTTTAGATTGATGGAGTATGAGAAAAAATAATTTTCCCATGATTTATAGTTGATAATGATGCAATTTTTTAGCACTTTTTTCTATTTTATTGTCTAGAATAACATTTTGAAATATTTTTTTCTTAAAAAATTAGTTTCATACTGTGTGTGTTTTTTTTTTTTTTTTTTTTTTTTTTATAGAGAATGGACTGATTATATGAGTTTGTCTTAGACGATTTCATACAAGATTTGCATTAAAAAGCCATTCAAAAATTATGTGGACCGAGATTGGAATTTTTGAAATAGATAAGTAAAATTATCAAAAAAAAAGCATACATTAAGCTATATTTCAACTTATTTCCAAATGTAAGCGCCTTCAACCCAGAGCTCAGGTTCGGTTCTGTTCACAATTAGTAACTGCGAACAATGGAAAACTGGTCCAAAAATTCAACCAACCTGTTCGCAGTTAGTAACTGCGAACAGGATATTTGGTCAAAAAAAACCAACAACTCTGTTCACAATTAGTAAGTGCGAACAACTCTTTTGGCTTTTTTTTTTGAATCAAACCCTTTGTTCGTAGTTAGTAAGTGCAAACAGAACTCATACCTCATGTTTGAGAATTAGGCGCTTATATTTGGAAATAAGTTGAAACATAGCTTAATGTATGCTTTTTTTTTTTGATAATTTTACTTATCTATTTCAAATTTTCCCAAGATTTTGGGTTCACTTTATAAGATGTAAAAGGCCCATGGGCCAAGATTTCATATTTATTTTTCGACGTAACCCCATCATGCATAAATGGAAAATTTGAAATGTATAAGATAATTTATCAAAAAAATGAACAAAATAGTATAAGTTTCAACATTATTTAACTTATACTATTTTGTTCCTTTTTTTGATAAATTATCTTATACATTTCAAATTTTTGCATAAATACATACTACTACTTTTACTCAATATAATCAATTTTTTAATTTCTGTGTTACTTAACAATGAGACTAAATGATTAAGATTGACTAGTAATTCTTTGTCTATTAGAACTAAAGAGCCATTTATAAGGTGAAAGTTAAGTGTTAAATATCAAACAAATATAAACTACAAATTATAAATTCTCATAAAAAATATCCTTATTTTTAGATAGTCTTAAATTGGCTAAATAGCTAATCAAACTAAACCAATTAAAGTATTTACTATGGTATTTAAGATACTCACTTTTAGTTGTTAAATATTTACCATCTCATTTTGGATAAATCATGATTAACACTTTGGATATTAGAACGCAATTTAGTTGTTTAACTGAACCAATTTGAATTTATTCATCGTGAGACAATCTCGTACAAGAGTTTTTCATTATAAATGAAATTATGTTAAATACGAAAGTAGATGTTTTTATAACTTACTTGTTTGGTTATCTAGCCCAATTTAAAATTCTCTAAATGAAACCATTTTATACGAGAATTTGTATTTTTTATTTAAATTATCACATCACTTTTTTTTTATTTCTATATATGTCGTTGCCATTGCGTGTATTGTTTTTAAATTTAAGAAATCATTCACATTAATTCATTTCCATCATTAATTATATATATTATTTAATAAACATAAAAAATATAATAATAATAATAATAATAATAATAATAATAATAATAATAATAGCAGTTTGAGTGCTATTTACTTTGCTAGTATTCTTGAGGAGGAGAAAGTTAGGTTTTTGCTGACTCTTTGAATACCTCAAGGTGAACTCCCTTTTAGATACCTGGGTTTTCGTCTCTCTTCTAAGAGGAGGATCATTATTCAAAATTGTCATCATATAGTGGATAAGATCGCTGACAGAATTCGACACTAGACTAGTAGGAAGCTCTCAATGGATGGGAGGGTTCAATTGGTGAACAGTACTATTCATGGTATTCATGCTTATAGGGCTCAGGTATTCTTGCTTCCTAGGTCAATTACCCATATGATTGAGAAAATTTATAATGATTTTATTTGGTCTCTAGATGCTCAAAAGCGGTCTAAACCCAAAATTTCTTAGGCTCATGCTTGTTTCCCTAAATCTCTTAGGGGCTTGAATATGTGTAATCTTCAAATTTGAAATTATATTGCTCTCGTTAAGAGTTTGTAGGCTCTGGCCTCAAAGAAAGACAGATTATGAATTAAATGGGTGAATGCTTACTACATCAAGAGAGTTGACATTATGCACTTTAGAGTTCCCAGTACGAGGTCTTGGATGTTGGCTAGAATTATTGATAGTAGGAATCTTGTAAGTGATATGAATCAGCTGAGCAGTTTGGGTGTTAATGGGAACTTCACCATAAAAAAAGCCTAATTTAAGAGGATTGCTTCTGAGCCTAAGCTTCTTTTGCGGGTGTTATGGTGTAATAATAGGGCTTCTCCTAGAAATTTTCTATACATGTGGTAAATTTTCCAAGATAGGCTCCCTACTAAGGTTCAACTTCTTCAATGAAGCGTTATCAGTGATGCTTGTTGTGTCTTTTATCAGCATGGGATTGAGGATAGAGATCATCTTTTCAATGATTGTGAGTTCATTTGAAAGGTGCACCACTTCACTTCTCTTTTCTTTCAGTTCCCTTGGCCTTCTTCTTTTGATATGGCTGTGAAGATTATGAACAAGGCGTGTAGGAAGAGAATAGCAAATCTCTTATCTCTTCTATGATTTGGACTAAAACTCTCTACGAGGTGTGGTAGCAACAGAATGCCAAGGTGTTTGGGGGAAATACTATATCTCTTAGTCAAGTTGCTCATACTATCATTTTTCATGTTGCTACTAGGCTAGATGATGCTAGTAGAAATAGTCTCATTTTGTAGTTGGAGTTGTTTTCTATTTTAATTGCCTAATTGTTTTGGCTGATTTGTTTGTTGGTTGTTTGGCTTTCTAGTTGTGTGGTGCTTCCCTTATGTATTTAGGGAAGTGTTCCTTTTATAATCTAGGTTGTAAAAGGTTTTTTTTGAGTCACTATATTCCTTTTAATTATCAAATAATAATAATAATAATAATAATAATAATAATAATAATATACAGTAATTCTTTATTGCGGTCGTCTCACCGTAAGACGGCTTTAATAAGGTCAGTCCAAACTATTTAAAAAAATAACCACTTTCTGTACAAGTGGGAATTTTGTTTTCATTATTTTTTTATGTTTTTTTGCTAATAAGTCTTTTGCGTGGACCTATCTAACGATAAAATGATCTCACTTGCTAATAATAATAATAATAATAATAATAATAATAATAATAATAATAATAATGGCATATCATATTTTAATAAGACAGAGAAAAAACAAATAATATTATCTCCTATTCATTTTACTTGTCTCATTTACTTTTTGTCGAGGTAATATTTTAAATTAATTCTCCATCCGTTTCTTTTTGTTTGTCCACTTTAATATTTTCTACTAAATGAGAGAGAAAAATTAATTTTTGAAGTATATATTCAAGACAAAAAATATTTATATGGGATCTTGTTAGATTCGTCTTGATTTAAAGAATTTTAACAAATAATTTTTACAATTTTTATTATGCGTAGTATGAGATATCGAGACTCAAAATTTGCGTTGAAATACGTAAAAAGTATAGTGGACAAACAAAAAGGAACGAGGGAGTATTAATAATCCTTGCATTGTGATGAATTAAAGAAGATTCCACTTGACTAAATTTTAACTTAGATTAAGAATAAAGTTTAAATTAAAAGTGATTAATAAATAGTAATAAAAAGTAAATGAGATAATGCACGTAAAGCGAATAGGAAGGAGTTAGATATAGTACTTGAAATTAGGGTTTTAGGGTTTTTTTTTCCAATATAATCAACGTACATTCAAGAATCAATGAAAACTAATTAATAACAATAAAAAAAAAAGTCAATATAATACCTGTAAGAATGAATCAATCAAGTAATCACATTCAAATCGAATATAGAATCTTTTCTCAGAACGCACAATTCTAAATTCTAAATTCTAAATTCTAAAATATTACAATTTAATTGACGTATCAAGAAAAACCCTAAAGAAAAAAATATGATCCAAACAATCATAAGAAATACCAATTTGATCTCCTTTTTTTAACCCATGAAATTCAATCAAATCCAAATTCAATCCAAGAACATACTCATCATTCAATCCTTTCTCAAAGAATGTATGATCATCATTGGGTCCGTACATCAAAGGATTTCTTTCATCAGTTGAATCACAAACTGTCACATTCAATCTTTTCCCAGTTAAAATACTTTCTGTTTGGAAATTTGAATGGTAATCGATTAATTTGTTGAATATTTCATGATGGGTTAAATTGATATTACCCGTTTTTATTTCGGTACTATCCAGTTTTCTTCGGATCCCCCATTTGTTATTGTTGAATTCGGGTTCTGGACTTTCTTCTTGCTCTACTCTTGCCGCCATTGGAGATAGTGAAGAACTGAAGCTAGCGAAGGTGGTTTCAGAATTTTATTAGCAAAATGTATCTTCGCGGTATATATACTAAGTGTGAAAACAAGGCAGCATGACATCGATATTTTTAAACGAATCGATATTTTTCGTGTTGTGAAGGGGTAAAAAATTGCATTTTAGGCCATATCAAGGGATATTTGGCCCATATTTAGGTATTACAATAATCGCATCACTTCCGTTAATTACCACCTACCACTATCGCGATAGTTTTACACTATGTATAGTTGTATACTACCTCCATTTCAAATTACATGCAACATTAGAGATCACACTATTTATTCATCACTTTTAATATGTGATTAGCTTTTAATCTATAAATTAAAACATAATCAAGTGAGATTTTGTTTGATTAGTTTCAATGTAAACATTATTAAATATAGTTTTTATAATATTTTATTATATATAATTTGAGATAATAATAATTAAATTAGTGCATTGGACTTCAAGAAAGAGCAAACATTGCATGAATTTGGGATAGAGAAAGTATATATATACACCAAATGTTTAATAGAACCATCCTAAAATTAGGATCTATTTGAATACTCTTTAAGCTTATGTGATCACTTTTTTGTAAAACTAATGTAATCATTTTAAGGCTCAATGTTATGTAATTACTTTTTTGTAAAACTAATACGATCATTTTTAAAGCCTATATGATCATTTTTGTTTTACTATATGATCACTTTAAAAGCATATGTGATCACTTTTTACTATTGTAATTGGTTACTTATAAACTAATGTGAACCGTGAGAACCATAAAAAGGTGTTACTTTTTTTAAAAAAACGTGTTACTTTGGATTTGTATTTTTTTTCTGACGGTTACTGTTTTTTTGGTAAAAAGTACCAGATATTTTTAAAAATAAAAGTAATGCAGTTTTTATACAAAAGTAGCACGTTTTCTGTGAAAAGGTAACACATCTTTTGATTCTCACGGTTCGCATAGAACCTTAGTTTGCACCTGAATGCGACCCTATATATATGTATATATATATATATATATATATATATATATATATATATATATATATATATATATATATATATATATATATATATATATATATATATATATATATATGAAGAAAGGAACACCCTCTCAAAATTAGATACAAAAATTCTAATGGCGGGTGCAAGAATGAAAAAAACAATATTCTACAATTTCTTTCCCACCAAGGCTGAAGAATTAATGGCTGCGTCGTCATCTTCGGGACAACCTCAAAGACCCACTGCAACACTGATCGAGATCCGAGACTTCTGTCCAGATCCAGGACCCGAAACCAACATTGACAGATGGAAGATCCGAAAACAAGTGAATATGTACGAGATTAGCAGTGGTAAAATCCTTTTAACCCATGAACAAGTATTCGACCATATATTTCGTTACATGCCATTAGAAAAAGCAAGATTTGTTTTTAATGGCAATAGATTATATGTCACATTTGCTGATTTAACTGATCAAGGAAATCCTGTTGTCTTTGGTTCTGGGAATAAAATGGTGTACTTTGAAAAAATATTCAATGATAATTATTATGTTCTTGGGTTTAATTTTGATTTCTTTAAGGCTCGTGGGTTGAAGCAAAATCATCATATTGGCATTTCTTTTAAAACTTTTTTTTATTTTATGCTTTTTTCTTCTAATTCCTAATAAGTAGAATTCGATGTAATAAATTAGGTTGAAATTTTCTTTTGCAATACAATGTAATAATTACTTGGTGTGATCTTGTTTCTTTTGACTTTTTAGGTAGGTTGAAATTTTATTGGTTGTAATACAAATACTTGTCTATTGCTCTATTGACTCTTTTGATTCATTTAATTTTTGATTACTCCCTTTGTTACTTAAAGTTGTTTTCACAAAAAATATTTATGAAAATTGAAAAAGAAGTATGTTAACAAAATTAGTATGCATGTCAAAAATTTGTATCGAATGAGAATTTAAATCTTAATTTTTCGAGATGTAACATCAATTATATATATATATATATATATATATATATATTAAATAGGTTGTTCAAAATGAGAAGGATAAGAAGCATTCTACACCTTTGATTTGAATAAGATAAAAAATTCTATGGTCATGATCGAGCTAAAAACATTTTATTATAAAAGTTGCTATCCTACACAGAATAGATAGTATCTCATAAATCTAAAGAATGTTCTTAATTAATAACATACTATTTTTTTCTGTATATATGGTGACTAACAAAAATTCTTCTCATTTTAAAATCTTTGTTATTTAATCTTCTTTTTACAGAAAAGATGTTATTTTACACAAAAAATGTGTTACTTTTGTTTTTAAAAAAATCTAGTACTTTTTAAAACAGGATTATAAAACTAAATTTACTAATTTACTAATTATAATCAGGATTATAAAATTGAATTAAAAAACAAAAGTAATGTTTTTTGTGCAAAAGTAACACCTTTTCTGTGAAAATGTAACACATTTTTATCAGAGAGATTGATTCTTACAGTTTTCATATAAGCTTGGTTTTCACTGGAACTTGACCATATATATATATATATATAATAAAAAGGATTTTAAAATGAGAAGGGTAAGAAAGATTTTTGCTTGATTTTGTTTGGTTACAATATATATACAAAAAAGCATATTATGTTATAAATTAAGTTTATTTTAAAAATTATTTGATAGTTACCTTTATGTGTAACATAGTTACTTTTACAATTATGAGTTTTTGGCTCAATTGTGACCATAGATTTTTTTTATTTTAGTGAAATCAAGGGTGTAGAGTCCTTCCCTTCTCATTTTCAACCCAATCTCAATGGATTCCTCCCCTCTCTTTTTCTCTCTATATATATATATGAGAACCGCGAGAATTAATTTGCCTGATAAAAAAGTGTTACTTATTAAAAAAAGTGATACTTTTACTCTACGTTTAGAAAAAAAAAATATTTTTTTGAAAAGAAATAATATAAAGTAACATGTTTTTGTCATAAAGTAATAATTTTTTATCTTAAAATAGTAACATTTTTTACTTTATTAATTTTTTAGTTTATTAGTATTTGAAAAGTAACAAGTTTTTCCAAAAAGTAACATTTTTTAATGTAAAAAACAACACTTCTTTTTCAGTTTTGTTTTTTTTTCGAATTTTTTTCACAAAATAATAATTTTTTTTGTCAAAAAGCACCAATTTATTTTTAAAAAGTAACACTTTTTTCGTCATACGGTTAAAAAAAACTTAAAAACTTTCTCATATTCTCTTTCTTTTAAAGATTTATTATTACTTTTCTAATTTTAATGGCCTAGAAACGCCCATAATATATATATTTTTTTCTTAGGTCAATCTCAATGAGTCCATTTGTTTACTCATTAAAAATCTTTTGTGAAAGGCATTTGATTATAATTACTTAATTAGTAAATTCAGTTTTATAATCCTGTTTTATCGCTTATTGTTGCAGTAAATCTACTTTTATATTATTAACCATTTATGACACACTTTTTTCTCACTTTTGTTTTTCTTTATTTGTTAACCACTAATTATATCCACTTTTTTCTTATCTACTTAATTACTTAGTAAATCCACTTTTTTTCTTATTTATTCTACTAATTTCCTTTTAAAAAGGAATTTTAAACCTTTTTTTTTTTCTTATAAAACCCACCAACCTTCACCATTCTCTTGTAAATCCCACTTTTAAATTTTGCAAATATATCATTTTAAAAGGTTGTAACTTTAAAAGATAATTATATAATTTATTTTAATTCAGAGGGAAAATTTTCTCAAGAGTAATGGATGAGATTTGTCTAATAAAGTTTGTTCTGTTTGCATTGTTGATTTCCACATTTTCTTTAAGTTTCGTGGATGCAAGATTCACTTCAAGGTATTATTAGTTACATTGCTTTAAAATCATTTGAAATTTTCTTGATTAAATTTGAAATTGAAATTGAATATATTTATAATATAAAATAGTACTTCTCTTCAAATCAAAAGTTCTATTTGATTTTACACATCTATTTATTTAAATTAATAAAGTTCTATTTGTTTGATTTTTTTTGATTACATATATACAAAAAAGATATTATGTTATAAATTAAAAACATTTTAAAAATTATTTCATAGATATCTTTCTATGTAACATATTAACTTTTACAATTATGAGTTTTTGGCTCAATCATGACTATAGATTTTCTTTAATTACAAAAAAAATAGTATGTATACAAAAAAAAATAGATTTTCTTTAGTCACTATATATACAAAAAAAATAGTATGTTATTAATTAAGAATTCAAAGATGTAGAATGCTTGTTATCCTTCTCATTTTGAACAACCTATTTAATATATATATATAATTGATGTTACATCTCGAAAAATTAAGATTTAAATTCTCATTCGATACAAATTTTTGACATGCATACTAATTTTGTTAACATACTTCTTTTTCAATTTTCATAAATATTTTTTGTGAAAACAACTTTAAGTAACAAAGGGAGTAATCAAAAATTAAATGAATCAAAAGAGTCAATAGAGCAATAGACAAGTATTTGTATTACAACCAATAAAATTTCAACCTACCTAAAAAGTCAAAAGAAACAAGATCACACCAAGTAATTATTACATTGTATTGCAAAAGAAAATTTCAACCTAATTTATTACATCGAATTCTACTTATTAGGAATTAGAAGAAAAAAGCATAAAATAAAAAAAAGTTTTAAAAGAAATGCCAATATGATGATTTTGCTTCAACCCACGAGCCTTAAAGAAATCAAAATTAAACCCAAGAACATAATAATTATCATTGAATATTTTTTCAAAGTACACCATTTTATTCCCAGAACCAAAGACAACAGGATTTCCTTGATCAGTTAAATCAGCAAATGTGACATATAATCTATTGCCATTAAAAACAAATCTTGCTTTTTCTAATGGCATGTAACGAAATATATGGTCGAATACTTGTTCATGGGTTAAAAGGATTTTACCACTGCTAATCTCGTACATATTCACTTGTTTTCGGATCTTCCATCTGTCAATGTTGGTTTCGGGTCCTGGATCTGGACAGAAGTCTCGGATCTCGATCAGTGTTGCAGTGGGTCTTTGAGGTTGTCCCGAAGATGACGACGCAGCCATTAATTCTTCAGCCTTGGTGGGAAAGAAATTGTAGAATATTGTTTTTTTCATTCTTGCACCCGCCATTAGAATTTTTGTATCTAATTGTGAGTGGGTGTTTCTTTATATATATATATATATATATATATATATATATATATATATATATATATATATATATATATATATATATATATATATATATATATATATATATATATATATATATATATATATATATATAGAGAGAGAGAGAGAGAGAGAGAGAGAAAGGGGCACAGGATCAATTAAATGAAAATTGAAAATCAGACTATAATATATAAATTGTGGTAAAAGATGTACATACTACTATATATTATAAGGTATATATAGAGAGAGAGAAGTTGGTAAAAACTGTGAAAACAGTCAAAAGGTTACATATTACATTAAATTTAGGTAATATGTATGGGAGTACAAGTGTGTTTTGAGTTTATAGTTTTTGAAATATTTACAAAACTTCCACAGAAAATATGTACCCCTTAATCTGATTATGTATTCACAGTTTTAAAGTTAGAGTATATGTGGTGAAAACTATTTTTCTCAATTAAAGTAGTGAAAATTATTTTTTTTAATTACATTTATGTGTTTAAAAATACCAAGTTGTTATTAAAATATCATAATTTATGAAATGACATAGAGTCATAAAAAAGTTTGTCAATCTTTTGCTCCACCCTTTGAGCCCTTTATAAGATGTAATTAATTTGTGTGGATCGGACTTTGAATGAACCCAACCCACACCATCTATGTTATAAAGTTATTATAATTATCTAAAAGGTTAAATTGTATTTTAAATATGTTTTAACCTTAAACATTAATCTTTATTAAACTTAATAAACATTAATTTATTTTATAAATTTTAAAAATCATTTTAACATAAATATAAGATTCTTAGAATCCTCTTAAGTCATTTTACGCAAAACGGACATCAAAATCATCTTTAACGTACATAAAGCCTAATTTATGTCTGAAGTAGCTCTATTAAACAAGAGTATAATGAGTGCTTTAATATCCAGAATGTCAATTTTATTTATGATCAAAGTTTAATTACGATGGAAATGACATGGTACATTTTATAATAATTTACACAATAAATCATTTTTCACATTATCATTATTTAGGAACAACAATCAAACAAATCATTAGTGTTTATTGTTAAAAAAAAAAAGAAATATATTAAATTAGTGTAAAGATCTAAAGCAATATATTAATAAAGACCTTTTTTTAATAAAATAAAGAACAATTTGATTCATAGCATATAAAATAATATAATAATAAAAAATATATAATAAAAATGTATGTTTTTATTGCAAGCAAAATGATCTTGCCAAATGAATGTGAAGAACTCAACCACTTGGTCTCAAGTAGACGTACAAGCACCAAATAAAACCATCAAACATATAGATGTAAATATAAACTTAAATAACATTCAACTAAAGAAACCAAATTTTTAGTGTCTTTCATTCTCTCACAATTACTCTCTCTGTTCCATTAAATTTTCTATATATTTTTTAAAAAGTTACAACATAAGAATTTAAAATGTTACGAATTCAATGAGACGAATAGAGTAATCGTGAAACCCTAAGCCTTCCCACAACGCTCGGTCGTAGCAGCACTTTGAGCAAACTTGACACTCCCTTCATGCATTCCCTTATTCATCTCATCATGGGTATACTCGGAAAGATAATAAGCCTCTTCATGACCTAATTTAGAAGGAGGAAAGAACATACTACCCCATTGTGGAAAGTGCACCAAGGCCACCGGCAATGTACATGCTATTGTCATGATCCCCATATACATTAGACCTTGATGGGTACTAAAATGATCTGTTGTGAAGAAAATGAATTGAGTCAATCCGGATCCAATGTTCCCTCCAGCACCAGTGAGACCCGATATAATTCCTAGGGAACGTCGAGAAATGAAGGGGACGATCCCAAATGTGGCCCCACAAGCAGCTTGAGCCCCTAGAGAGAAAAGGACTAGAGCCACAATTGCCATAGGTAGGGTATTTGCTAACCCTAGCCAAACACAAAAAATGCCACCCGCTGTTTGGAATATCCAAAGTGTCCAAAGACGACCTCTCATACCTAAGTAACGGGCACTCCAATCGGAGGCTAGACCTCCGAAGGGTCGTGAGAATAAGTTTGCCATCCCAAAGCTTGCTGCTATAACTCCAGCTGTATGTAATTTAAGGTTGAATCTGTAAACAACATCATGAGATAATACGGTTAGTTATACATATTTATAATACATTTATACATCTAGCTCAAAGGTTTCTCAATTTTCGTGTGACATAGTCTATAATATATGTTGGACTTAATTGAGTACATCATATCTAAAAGGGTAGAATGTGATAAAATTTACTTCTAAATCGGCATTTCTAGTTTATTGTTAAAGTTATTTTCATCTATGATAAATAAAGATTTTCTCTTTCATGTTTATAATAAGACTTTTGTCCTAATTCCTAAAAAAAGTCTAAAAAAGTTAGTTATATTATTGTTTGTATATATTTTCCAACTTACCCGATAACAACATAGTTTAATTTAATTTGTTATATTTAGAAAGTTACCTGTCAAAAAAGTATTCAGCGATGACATTATCGGTGGTCAACTCCACGCCCAAGGAATAGCCATAGAGAAGTACAAAGATCCAAGTCCGGTAATTCGAGATAGCATACCATAGTACCTAATCAGAAAATTACATACATGAAATATGACATAATTTAGTTCTCTCATAGTTTCTTAATATTCTTTCTATTTAGAATATTTTATTTTAAGGAGATAAATTTGATTAAGATTTTTAAAATATATATAAATAATAAAATATATTCACGTGAGATCTCATTAGAATTATCTTAATTTATACCTTTTTATTATATATTTTTTATAATTTTTATGATGCTTATTTAGAGATATTAAAACTCAAAATTTACTTTAAAAACTGTGCAAAAAGTAAATAAGAAAAACAAAAAGAACAGATGAAGTACTTTTTTGTCAATATATCTTTAATATAGATATAAATCAATTTCAAATATTAAACTAAAATATGTTATAAACTTCGAATCTGTTAAACCAAAATATTAAACTAAATATCTTATTCTAATATATTATTATTAATTTTTCAAATCTGTTCTTTCAAATATATTATTATTTAATTTTGTTAACAAATACCCAAGACATTCGTTAGCTTTTGCCTATTTTAAATCATTATCGATGAAGGTTTATTTGACTAGAATATCACAAATTCTTAAATGAGACGGTTTCATGGTGAGACAATTTTTATTGTGCTGATTCACGTACATACATTTAGTGTGTTAAAATGATCACATACAATTTTAAAGTGCTCAATTAAAGAAATAAGTTGATTGTATATACCCGTCTCATAATGATCGAGATGGTCTCATACAAGACAAGCCAAGAGAATATATTTACCTTGGAAAACTTATCTTTGGCAACTTCACCTTTCTTAATCAAAGCACCAAGGTTACCATCAGGCAAATCTTGACCAAGAGTAAGCACCAAAATTCCCAAAACTATATGTAGCAATCCTGGAATGAAGAAAGCTATCCTCCATGCTACAAATGGTGTAGATCCTGTACGTCGGATCACTTCATAAACCAAAGGCATCAAAAGTTGGGTCGCACCACCTCCAACATTTCCCCACCCAGCTGCGGTCCCATTAACCAACCCGATGATCCGACCATTAAACATTGTACTCATCCAATATTGGCATGAAACAAAGGTCGCCAAACAAAACCCTATCATAAACCTGACCGCCACATATCCTGATGCGTCGCTAATTAACGACATGCAAAAGACTGTTGGGGCGGTCAACATGACTAGAAACGCACAAGCGTACCTAGGACCCATAAGGTCGCATAAGGTTCCCATGACAAGTCTAGAGAAAACACTTCCAGAGACAGAGGCAACAGATGCGTTGCCAATGTCTCTTTTGGTTAGGTCTAAATTGTCACGTATGATTGGAACTAGGGGTGCAGCTGCAAATGTCGAGATGTAACACGTACAAAATGATATCCAACTTAGGTGGAATGTTGTCATGTGTGGTTTAGCTAAAGAGAAGATCTTAAACTTTGTGGCTTTGTGCTCTGAGTCCACTGGTAGAGCGAATTTAATTGTGGGATCATTAGCCATGGATTGACTAAGTGAGTAATTTTTTTTTTTAAGTCTTGTACACAAGTACAAATAATTTTTTTATTTTATTTTTATGATGAATTGCCTTTTTTGTGAAATAATTGCCGAAGACGTGGGTATATATAGGAAGGTAACGTTGAAATACTACAAAGTGATGACATATTAGAATAAACCCAACGGAAATCCCCAACGGGTGCATTCGTAATTCAATCATAAGTGTTGAGGAAGGGTTACTATTTTGTCTCTTTAATTTTGAGATGTTTCTATTTTGAGTAATATTCTTATATTTTTTTTACATATTTTTTTAGTTTATCTCACTTTTAATCATACTTATGTAATATTCGTGTTAGCTATTAATGTTGCAATTCTGTAGGAAATAGGAATAGAGATAGTCATAGTCATCAACTTAACATCCCGTACAGGTCAAGATTCAAAAAGAGGAAAGTAGCGGACAAACCAAATTCGTATCTCCTCCAAGAAAGGGTAAAGTGGAGCGCACCCAAATAATCACCAAAAATACAGAGTCTACAAAGAGAATATAAGTTGAATACATGTCGCCTGTAAAGATACCTATAATAAACAAATCACGTTAAAAGAAAAGAAGAGAGTAAATCATTTAAATATAGAAAAAATTTATTGAATATCCCAAACGATAAGTAATTTAATATAGAAATTAATTATGCCTAATTGCATGATAGTTTACAGAGTCAGAAATTTGATTAGGTATATACAATTTGGATGCTAATCACAGCCGCAACAAGAATATACTATAAGTGGGGGCCTTATCGAATATCCCAAACGATAATTGACTTTTTTTGAGGGCCCTCTAGCTAAATCGAAGTAATTTAATTTGTTATTCATAATTGATAAATGATAAAATTTAAAGATTCAAAACATATAATTAATTATATTTGGGTTTAAAAATTCTACAGTTTGAAAGTAGAGTTATTCATGGACCGATAGTAGTTGTTTGCCGCTAGACTCAGTTTGACCAATATGTTAAACAGGTGGATACGGATAGTATTTTTAAAATATCTGTTTATCCACGAGATAGAAAAGAGGTGGATAACAGCAAAAAATTAGAACCACTAAAAAGGGCAAACTTAGCAAATTTAGGCTGACATGAAATTCTTATAACTAAACTCGACTCATTATCTATCAAATTTGTCCATAAATAGCTCTAATTAAAACTCATTTTCATGAGATAGTTCATACTAGAGCCCATTTGGATTTGGTTCGATATGTTTAATTAAGAACATGCTCTAATACTTTAACCAATATGGCAGTATTATTTTTGAAAATTGAGTATTTAACATGTTAAATTAGTTGTATTAAATTTGCACATGAATGGTAAAACTTAATAAAGTACAAACGCACTCATTTATCATATTTTATTCAACAGCTACAAATTAAGAAAAATTATAACAAAATCGTGCATTTTAATTAGAACGGACAGTATTTTTCTTAAACTGAAATGAGACGGTCCCAAAGTGTAAACATCTTTATTAGGTTGACTAAATATTGATTTATAGTTTTAAAGTGATCACTTATAATCTCAAAGTGATTAATTATAATCTTAAAAAAACTGATAATAACTTAAAGTAAATTCTTAAAGTGATTACTTATAAAATAAAAACAATCACTCATAATCTTAAAGAGACCAATCAAAGAAATTTATTGATTAAATGTGTTCATCTCCTGGTGAAACGGTGTCTTACAAAACTTGTTGGTTGATGCTCTGCTAATAGATAATATTACCTCTTATTCACCATATTAGTCTTATTTTACTGACCATATTTGTCAACACAGTAATTTTACTTGGGATGGCTGCAATAGGCTTGTTCCATTGACGGAAGTATGTTGCCTGGCCTTGTATGTTGAAATGCGGAGTTGATTGCATTAACTGGATCTCCCTGTTCTGAATCCAAACGTGTGAAGATTTGGCCTAAAATATCAAAATTAAAAACAAAAATCACTTTTAAATAATCCAACTTTTTAATGATTTTTCTCCAATAAACCCACCTATTGATTAACCATGAATAATTTCAACTTTAACAGGTATTTGCCTAGAGTAAACTTGGACCTACTATGGTAGGTAATTCACCAAAAAAAAATTAAATTAGAGAAAAATTTAAAAAATTTACATAAAAAATTCTAAATTATAAAAAATCATAAATTTTCTTTTAACATTTTTTTTCGAAATTTGATTTTAATTTATCATTTTTTAAAAATAAAAATAAAACTTGCTATAGCAAATCATCCGATCATCCGGTTTACTCTAGAAAAACACACTTCAAAGTTGAGCTTATTCATGATTAATCAATAGGTGAGATTATTGTAGGAAAATCATGAATAGGTTGGATTATTCTAGGTAATTTTTCCAAATTAAAAATAAGAGACGAAAAAAAGAAACAGAATGTTTGGCGCAGTGTCGAGAATAAAAAAAAGTAAATTATGGTCGATTTGGGCTTTTTTAGGGTCATTTTGAGTGAATTGTTAATCCAAAAAGCACATTAATTGGCGAATCATATTACACTTGTTTAGCCATTGACAACTTTTTTGAAACCCTTAAGAATCCGGATTGATTGAACTTCTTGGCAATATAATCATCGAATTTATGCCATCTTATGTAATACTACAGAATTAAACATGTCTCTAATGGAAAAAAGATATAACTCGAAGCAACAGAAAGATGAATTACAAAATACGAACAATATGTCGATTTTAAGGCTTCAACAAAGAAACTCGAATACAAAGATTAACTAAAAATAAAGTTGATCCTTAGTAAATAATGATGACATGAAACTGAAAAATGGATAAAAATAAGAAAAGGGGTCAAAACGATGAGGTTTCAATACAAATTGGGTTTGGCAAGCTTTTTCGGTTTTTTCTGGTCGAGTCATCTTCAGATTAAGGATCAAAGTTTCCGAATTTAAAACCCACTAGTTGTTTGTTGGGTTTCTGGCCAATTCCGAATCGAATCAGGTAGTAGGGTCAGCTAAGAAAAGAATCCATGTTTTACGGGTTTGCTATTAAATGACGAGTTTAAAATGTGTACATGCGAACATGTCGATGAAACCCAATAAAAGTATTTGAAATACCCATACGAACAGTGGTATCGGCGTGAGAATGTGAATTGTTTGGCTTCATCATGATGACCTGTGACTCAGAGCTCACAACAGCTGATTTCTTCTCAAAGATGACCATTCTGCGTATAAGAGTTAACGTCTGATTTCTTCTCAAGATGAGCCACTTTAGGACGAAAATCACACACCCCATTAGGTGTTTGAGAATAATGATCAGCCCTGTGTCTTTGATTGTTAGGCACCTCAGATGATCTACAACAGAATAAATAAGATATGTGAGAAGCAGGTCGCTGAACAAAAAACACGAAACAAAAAGATATGAGCATGAATCGTCGCAGGAGGTCTTATTGCATCAGTTGACAACTTTACATTAAGCTATAATCAATTGTAAACACCATCTTTCACTAAGCACGAAATAAGAGAAAAGCCGTATATTCAAAAATGAAACGATCACAATAAATTGGTGGCGGGTCTTTAAAGCAGTAACCAGTTAACCACAGAACATAGAAAATACTGCATAGAACAACCATCTATTAAACCAGTAGAAGCTCATTTACTGTGAAAAAGCTAATAAATGCCACAGAAAGCAAAACATGGATGGACAGTGAAACATATCTCCTCTCAGAAACATTACTAATCTGCTGAACATTGGCCGATGATGAGACTTGAATAGAAGCCTTAGCTTCTCTGTCGGAACTCTGATTAACTCTGTCGTCTCTCACATTACATAATTCTCGGCTCATTCCTGAATCTAGAAATTAACAAAATAACCAATTGGGATGAAAACACTAGTTTCTATATTGATCATTATCCCATGATTCACTAATCTCCTTGCGAATCGCAAAAAAAAAAAAAAAAAAAAAAAAAAAAAAAAGCAAATTCTAGTCGATTTTGAGTTATTTTAGGTTCATTTTGAGCTAATTGCTTATTGAAAAAGCAAATCAACCGGCTAATTATGTTACACTGATACTGATATTAGCCCAAAAAGTCAACATAATACATTTTACAAAATTTCTATTACGTAGGCTTAAACGCTCCTATCAAGGCAAGATAAAGGGTAGTCAATTGTACGCAACCTTCATCCTATAAATATGACTATATGAGGAGATTGTTTCTTCTTGTCCCTTAAATTCAAAATCCATCTGCAGCTTCACTTGAAAATGATGTTCAATTGCACAGATCATTCTTACAGGATTACAGTAGCTATTCTCGGAGATAAAATTAAACCCAAAATAAATTAACAAATTTATTTAAGTTAACATCCTTTTGTAGTACTAAGTGCATTGCTGTTATCATCCAAATTTTTTCAAGCATTTTAGAATGAGAAATTAGGGACAGAAAAACTAGCAAACATAAGGTGCCTATCAGACGTTCAATTGCCATGTACAGGACTTCTTCTGTAACCCCCTTTGTATACATTGCCATCAGATCTTGTACTGTTGAATCCTTGATCTGTGTTTTCTGCATGATTCCTCCGATTAGCATGATCGGTGTCACCTTCATTCTGGGAAACAACACCCCCGAGTCATATCAAAAAATTAGTTTCATGCAGTAATGCAGGGCCAATTAAAATAAGAAAACCCAATACCAAGTACGATGATCTCCAGCAATAAGTAGTTACTAAATACGACTCAAACATCAAATTTCCTTCGTTCCATTATACTTGCTACATTTGATTTTTTACGCAATCTGATGTGTTATTTTGTTCATATATATTTATTGAATTATACATTTTCAAAAATTATAAAAAGTTTAATATTATGAAAATATGCGATTAGACAATTCAAACAAGATCCACTTGACTATATCTTTACTTACACATTAATTGCAATATATAAAATGAGCTTCAACGATGAACAGTGCCCATAATCGATATGTAGCAAGTATGTCAAAACGGAGAAAGTATATTACATGAGTTTCAAAGGTGAGGTGCATATGTTGATCAAAATTTTCATGCACAAGATTTTCCAGAAAAGCAAAAGCTACCCAACGATCTGCCAATTACGATGTTTAAAAAAAATCAAAATTAAGTCATAAATTGCAAAAGATCAATAAGAACAAAGGCCATTTATTTGATAATTCACATTAGAAACAAGATAAAACCTCAAATGTCATTATCAAAATACCTCTTTCTTTTTAGCTCGTCTCCTTTTCACTTCAAGAAAGGGACCTGACAAATCAAGGACTAAGAAATATAACAGCGGAGGATGTTTTTGGTTTAATTCTGTCTTGTATTAATGGGTAAATAACCCTCTCAATATATACATCAACTATGAGACTAAACAAGGCAATAGGAATATCAGAATGATATTATTTACATAAATAAGAGAATAAAAATGATTCACAGAAATATTCTGTGATTATGAAATATTCTGTGAATATTTCCACACTCCCCCTCAAGTTAGGCTGTAGGGTCACCAATACCTAACTTGCATATAGCAGTGTTGAAGGCTTCTGCTGATACAGCTTTAGTGAGGATGTTTGCCAGTTGATCTTTTGATCTGATGAATGGAAGACTGATGATATTTTTCTCCAACTTCTCTTTGATGAAGTGTCTATCTATCTCGACATGTTTAGTACGATCATGTTGGACTGGATTTTCAGATATATTAATAGCAGCTTTATTGTCACAGTATAGTTTGCTTGCTTCTTGCTGTTGACAGTTCAATTCTTCCAACAACTTCCTAATCCAGAGAATTTTTGTAATCCCTTTCGCAATTCTTCTGAATTCTGCTTCAGCACTAGATAGTGCTACCACCTTTTGCTTCTTGCTTTTCCAAGTGACCAGGTTTCCACCAACCAGAGTAAAGTATCCTAATGTTGACCTTCTATCATCCCGGTCACCAGCCCAGTCTGCATCAGTATATGCCACAAGATCTAAGTGTTGATTCCTTTTGAAGAGGATCCCCCTATTGTAGGTTCCCTTTAAGTATCTTAATAGTCTCATTACAGCCTCCATGTGGTGTATATGTGGTCGATGCATGAATCTGCTCATAACACTTACTGCATAGGCAATGTCTGGTCTGGTGTGAGATAAATAAATGAGTTTTCCTACCAACCTTCGATATTGATCTTGGTCAGTTGTTTCAGCTCCCTCAATGAATTGAAGCCCATGGTTTGTTATTATAGGCGTTTCTGTAGGTTTGCAGTCAATCATTCCCACCTCAGCCAATAAGTCCAGAATATACTTTCTCTGATTGATGAAAATTCCTGTTTCCGATCTGAGGACCTCTATCCCAAGAAAGTATTTCAAGTTTCCCAAGTCTTTCATCTCAAATTCCAAGAAAAGGCGACCTTTTAAATCATTGATCTCCTTCATATCATCTCCTGTAATAACCATGTCATCAACATAAATAACAAGACATGTGATAAGGCCATTTCTTTTCTTGAGGAATAGAGTATGGTCGGAATTACTCTGTTTGTACCCAAATTTCTTCATAGCAGCAGTGAATCTTCCGAACCATGCTCTAGGGGATTGTTAACCCATATAGAGCTTTTCGCAGTCTACATCCTTCCCCTTTATTGTACTCATGTAAGAAACCCGGAGGAGCTTGCATGTAAACTTCTTCCTCAATATTTCCATGTAAAAAGACATTCTTCACATCGAACTGGTATAGGGGCCAATCTTTGTTAGCTGCAATGGAGAAGAGGACCCGGATAGTATCAATTTTAGCAACTGGAGAAAAAGTTTCAGAGTAATCTACTCCAAAGGTTTGAGTGTATCCCTTTGCAACAAGCCGAGCTTTGTATCTTTCAATGGTTCCGTCTGCATGATACTTTATGGAAAACACCCACTTGCACCATACTATTCTTTTCCCTTTCGACAATATGCAACGCTCCCAAGTCTCATTTCTTTTAAGAGCTAAGATTTCTTCTTCCATAGCTTTTTTCCATTTTGGATCACTAAGAGCATCATCAGTATTTTTCGGTAGGTTGCTTGAGTAAAGAGAAGTATTGAAGGCAACTGCCATCTGAGACAAATGTTCTAGGTTTTCTTGATTTATCGGGTATCGGGACCTTTGAGATTCAAATTCAGGGTCATATCTCCTTGGCGGGATACCTCTTGTACTCCGTGGTGGCAACTCATATCTCCTGGAAACATTGTCACTAGATATCACATCATTATTAATGTCAGTAGAGCTAGGGGTTACCTCCAGTTCGGCGGGATACTCAGGGACGGTAATGGAGTGAGTAGGTGGAAGTACTGTAGTTTCGGTGACAGTGTCAGTGGTGTCATTTACTTGTTCTTTTGGGTCTCGACCATTTGTCCAAGGATAGATTAGCCAGCTTAGATCCTCGCTAGAACTCTCCCCCTGAGATCGAGGCTGGGTAAAGTAGTAGGAATGTTCAAAGAAGTCACAATCCATAGTAGTGTATAGCTTATTGTGGAGAGGATCAAAACACCTATAGCCCTTTTGACCGACACCATACCCAAGGAAGACACACTTAGCAGCCCGGGGTTCCAATTTTGTTCTATCCCTCTTTGGAAGATGAACATAAACCACACAGCCAAAAATACGGGGTGGAAGAGAGTGGGAGGAAGGGATAGGATGAAAACTTTCTAAGGTAGCAAGAGGGGTTCTAAATTCCAGAGATTTAGTGGGTAGTCGATTGGAGAGATAATTAGCAGTGGAAATGGCTTCAGGCCAGTATGAAGCTGGCACATGAGACTCAAACATAAGGGCACGGGATATGTTCAGTAAGGATCGGTTTTTTCTCTCAGCAACACCGTTTTGCTGTGGGGTGTCAGGGCAAGTGGTTTGGTGGAGCATACCATTTTCAAGAATAAAGCTTTTCATTTTATAAGAGACATATTCCCCACCATTATCCGAGCGAAGAATTTTCAAGCGAGTATGAAATTGAGTAAGGATCATATTGTAAAAATTAGCAAATACATCAAAGACTTCAGATTTGTGTTTAAGAAAATAAATCCAACTCACACGAGTACAGTCATCCAGAAACAAAACAAAGTATGAATAGCCTTGAAAATTACTGTCAAGAGCAGGACCCCATACATCAGAATGAATTAAATCAAAAGGTTTTGCAGCTCTAGTAAGACTAGGAGGGTATGAATGTTTATGACTCTTAGCTAAAACACAGGTTTCACAATCCAAAGACAAATTACAACTATGAAAAGACGGAAAAAGACGTTTTAAATAACCTAGTGAAGGATGACCTAAATGTCGATGCCGTGTCCATAGTTGTTGTATGGGAGTCCCGTGAACAAGTAATGAATGACCCGTTTTGACCGTCTCGTCCACATAATACAAGCCGCCTTGCTCAGTACCATGCCCAAGGATCGTCCCTGTCCGAGTATCCTGCACAAGACAACCATCAGAAGTAAATAGGACGGTACAATGAAGCTCTTTAGTTAGCTGACTGACAGATAATAATTAATGAGAAAGACTAGGAATTAATAGACATTTTTTAACATTTAGAGATGAGGAAATGTCAGCCAGCCCAGCTTGATGAACAGGAATAGTCGCACCATTGGCAGTTTGGACATGGGTACGAGGGGTGGGGTGAACTGAGGATAAATCATGTGGGTCAAAGGTCATAGTGTCCGTAGCACCACAATCAAAGATCCATTTGGAGTGTTTGTGGCTTATAAGGCTGAATTTAGGTTTTGGGTTATGATTTGGGCCGGATGAGTTTTTGGTAAATATTGGGCCAGGTGCAAAAGAGGTAGGGTTGGGGGTGTCTTAGTATATAAGGGAGGGTGAGTGAGGTTTTGAGTGTCCCTTTCCCTTCTTCCCCCTTCTGGATGATTCTCGGCCTTTTCTCTCTCTCCTTTCTGTTTGCCTCTTCCCTGTTCGACAATGGCTGCTTCTCTTTTGTTCAAATCCATACCTGAATATGATGATGTAATCTCACCGAGGTGATCTGCAGATGCAAGGTTGGCCTTGCCGCCGGTTCGGTGTGCCGGTGCCTTGGCGGCGGCCTTCCTCTTTTGTAGGTCGTCCCACCAGTCAGGATATCCTACTAGTTTGAAACACCCTTCCTTAGTATGTCGTGATCCTCCACAGTGACTACACCGGAGTTTTTGCCGGTCATCGCTTTCACGATTTCGAGGGAAGCTTTTGTTTCGTATTACTAGACCTGAACCAATCTCTAAGGGGTCTCTTCCCGGTGATGAGACGCCGGTCATAATTTTTCGGCGTGAGATTTCCCGTCGGATGGTGGCGTAGGCTACATCAACTGTCGGGAGCGGGTCCATGTGGAGTAAGTCTCTTCTTTCCTTATCAAGATCTTCGTTTATTCCGGTAAGAAACTGATACAATCTTTGTGTCTGTATGAAGTTATTAAATGTTGTGATATCTTGAGGGCAAGTCATGGGGTTTGGCATCCGCCTATCAATTTCTTTCCATAACATACTGATTTTTCCATAGTATGCTTCAATTGTGTTGTTTCCTTGCCTCAATGTGGCAGCCGTTGAACTCAAATCATAGGTTTGAAGTTCATCACGCCCACTGTTTAGAAGATTTTCAATCCCTTGCCATAAATCTCAAGCAGTATTGTAATCGATGAATTGATTGACGATTTCTGCATCAATGTTTTCGATAATCCACGAGATGACTATAGAATCATGTCGGGCCCATTGTGGGTAATTTGGGTCAGTGATTTTTGAGGGTTCATTGGTTATATGGTTTAATTTGCCACGACTGTTAATAGCAATTTGCATTAATCTGCTCCATTTCATGTAATTTTTGTAATTCAATTTTTCAGAAAGTTGGATTGTGGATAGGTTTTCTGTGGGGTTTGGTTTATTGAGTTTCTGGAACATTTGGAACATTTGTTCCATTTGTTCCATGGTAAACATTTGGTTTTGCATTGTTTCATTTACTGATTCATCTATTTGCAGGTAGAGGGTAGATGATGAGTAATGAATGGTTTATCGGAGTTTTTTCGGATCTGAACCGTTCGGCTCTGATACCATGAGAAATATAACAGCGGAGGATGTTTTTGGTTTAATTCTGTCTTGTATTAATGGGTAAATAACCCTCTCAATATATACATCAACTATGAGACTAAACAAGGCAATAGGAATACAGAATGATATTATTTACATAAATAAGAGAATAAAAATGATTCACAGAAATATTCTGTGATTATGAAATATTCTGTGAATATTTCCACAAGGACATCAGAGTCAGTATGCTGATTGTAGTAAATTTAATTGTGACAGAAAATTGTATTTACAACCGTTATACTAGCACACTACAGTACAGCTCAACAACAAGAACACTAGAGCCTAGAATTTAGCCTTGACACTACTACACATTATAATTTTCTCTTCAACAACTCCAATCAAAGATATGTTATGAGGGTTCAGCACCAAGAAAAAGCAAATGAATATGCTAATTGTAGTATATCAAATCAAGGGTGAAGCTCTGAAGGACCATATCCTGCCCTCCCCCATATAATTTAGTGTCATCGTCATTTTATCCAATGTATTCCGCTCATAGGAACTATGATCAGGGTCTAAAGAGGGTGAAAGGGGGCAATCCATATATACCCATAAGGAGGATGCGACAAAAAATTCCTCCACTCGAGAAAGATCATTAGAAAAATCCTCAGATAATGGAACAAAAAAGACCTAATAAAGCTAAATCCATAAGTCCGCATCTAACACACAAGCTTGGTCCTTAATCATAAAATTGAAAATAAATAAGAATATAGATAAAATAAAAATAATTAAGTAAATACGAGTAAAAGAATAATCTATTAAAGGTAAAGAATAAAAACACCCATAGTGTATTTATGCGAAAAATGAGGTCTTGTATATACATTTGTTGGTCCAATACTAGTTATTCAGAGCCCCTTGTAGAGTTTTAGTTATCCGGTGTCCCTAACAGAAACGTTCCACAATTCACAAGAAAGCTAATTATTGGCCAACAAAATCAGTTTCATACACAAATCCCTCACCTTGTGGAGTTTTAATTCGCAATTTATTCTGAAGTTAGCCAAATACAAACCGAAATTGTTTTTTTCAATTTACGAGAATATTAGTAAATCGCGTGACAATGCAAAATATTAAAGATCAAAACACAAAAATCTACTAAAGTTTCACGTTGTTCAATATATTCAACCAAAAAGCTCTTATAATTTTTAATCAACTGTTACCGGTTAAAGTGTTGCTAACACTATGAGACGTAGGGAGTAATATAAACTCTCTCTTCCCCAAGCTCCCAAAAGCAAAAAAAAATACTTTAAAGAAAGAAAAACACTAACTCAATCATCAAAAATAAAAAATTTTAAAAAAAAATTGACATTAATAATCAACTTTTTACCTATAATCTTACATCTGGATTATTTTCTAATAATATAACCTTTATCATCAAAGGCGGAGCAAAGATATTAAAGGCCCAATTTTCGTGAAGTTTTTAAAAAAATGGAAAAGATAAAAAATTGTCCACTTCAAGAAAAATAATTTAAGACAAAATATATTGTAATATTATATTACTTCAAATATAAAAAAGGTTTACAAACAAATCACCTACTCGAAACTGGACCTGAATAGCACAATTTAATATTTAAGGCCTTTATTTCGGGGGCCTTAGGCGGTCGGCTACCTGGGATGCCCCAAGAACCACCCATGTTTATCATACATTTGCTCAAAACATACCATATTACTAATAATAAGCAATAAAGTAGGACAAAGATGCAATTATTCACAATAAACTAACACAAACATTAGATTATTATTAATCTAAACATAAATTATTCACGATGAAAGGCAAAAATTTACTACAATTTTTCCCTTTCAACATCTAAAACTTTTTTTTAATGATTCCATCAATTTTTTAACAGCCAAAACTTTTTTTATTGATTCCACCAATTTACTACACATCAAATTCTTCACTTCAAAAACATGTACATTCCATTCCAATTAGCTACTTAAACAGTGAAAATCACTTCTTTTCAATATGAATAAAATTAATAACAAAAAAAAAAAACAAAAACCCTAAAAAAATAATCATTAACAGAGACCAAGTTACTGTTTACAAAATCCATGCAACAAAATAATTAAAAAATAATAAAATAATAAAAACTAAATTCACCTCGGCTCAAAAGTTTTACGATGGTTTCATTAGGGTTCATATTACTTTCATTAAGAGTACTGAATATTTCATCCTCAGAATGATCAATCACAATATCTTTGATAGATTGAGTAATTTCGTGACCTAACATTCTTTGTTCGACATTATAACAATTATTTCTGATTATAAAAGATAAAACAAAATAAACAATAAAAAAATTTTAAAAAAAAGTCTCCTAAACAAATGTCCTAAGAAAAGATGAAGATTCATTACGAAAAAGAAAAAGGGAAATCAGGGTTTAAACATCGCATTAGAAAGGCGAAAGAGAATTAAGAGAAGAGACAGAATACAAGAGGGACATGGAAGTTTTGGGGGAAAAGTTCATAAAAGAAGGGGTTTATCAGTGTTTTGGGTATGATGATGATTGATATAGATTATAGAAGTATATAAATTTCTTGAAAGTCATCATAATTAATCAGCTGGTCTTGGATGAGACGGCCTCACATAATGAGATCGTTAATTTAGGTTGTATTAATTTGCGCGTGTAATAACTTTGGGACTTTTTAATTTTTTTGGTATTTTTCAATTTTGATTTTAAAGGTATCACTTCAATTTTGAGCTTGAAGTATCAATTTTCAAAATTAATTCCTTTAAGGTTGAAATTGATAAAATGCCTAGAAAATTGAAATGTTATTACATGCACGAATAGGGCCGGCCCAAATTGTCGGTCTCGTCCAAGTTTTTGTGAAAATTAAATTTGTAGATCAATTAAGTCTTTTGAGAGATCATCTCAATAAGAAATGTTTTTAAAGTCCATCCCATTAAAGCTTAATGCATACTTATTTTAAATTTAATGCCAATTTACATCATCCTTAATGCTTACTTACCGTATTCTTAATGCCTACTTACAGTATCCTAAAATGCCTACTTACTGTTTTCAAAAACGCCTACTTATAGTATCTTAAAATGCCTACTTACAGTGTTCTAAAATGCTTACTTACAGTATCATTAATGCCTAGTTACATCATCCATAATGAATACTTACCGTATCCTCAATACATACTCACAATATCCTTAATGCTCACCGATTAAGTATGCAGTACAACTGTATCTTTAATGCCTACTTACAATATTCTTAATGTCCATCGATTAACTTACTCTACATTTTCATATATGGGTCGATCCAATTAGAGATGGTCTCTCACAAGAATTTGTGTCTTTAGATTTGGGTGTTTGGACCGGTGTCGGGCATATATCTCAAATTGGATTAATTTCGAATCAATTAATCATGCGAGTGACCGTATCAATATGAGGCCAATAGCCCAATCGGCCTAATTATAGTTTTTCAATACGCGATCAGTAATTAATCTATTTGAGGTCATGATAGATACCTTAAGGTGAAAATTGATTTTTTTTTTATAAGTTATAACTGATCAATTAATTAATCATTTTATATATAAGTGATCATTTTAATGTTTGAATTGATCACTTTTACGTGAAAATTGAATACTTTAAAAATTGATTCATTTAAAGTTATAAACTTATAAGTAGAAATTGATTACTTTAATGTCAAAATTGATCACTTTTAGATCAAAAATGAATTTTTTATTGATTTCTTTTATAAAAGTTATAACTGGTCACTTTATATATAATTGATCTATTTAAGGTCTGAATTGATCAATTTAACGTCGACATTGAAAACTATAAAATAATTAGTTTATATAAGGTTATAAATAGTTAGTAAAAATTGAATATTTTAATGTCAAAACTGATAACTTTTAGGTAAAATTAAAATTTTTTATTTTAATTGATTTATTTAAGGTTTAATTTAAATTGAAATTGATAAATCAAAATTGAATTTTTTATTTTTTAATTTTCGGAACTTGAGCCATTTTTATTTTTCAATACTTGGCTTTTGCGCTGGCTCATATGGACAATTGCGACCGTCTCTCGCAAGTTTTCACGATTCCAAATTTAAAATAGTTTGAGGTTTCTCGCTATTTCTAAAATCAAGTTTGAGGTTTTCTTGTTTTCCACTTTACCTTTAGAATTTGTGAATTCAATTATTTATTGAATAATATATTGAAAAAAAGGAAAACTTAAAGAATGTCATCAAATCAAATATGTACCATACTTATAAAAAAATTGGAAATATTTTCAATTAACATTTATTATTTTTTTTCCGGTCCTTTTCAACGTTATGACATTATATTTCTTTTATTCGTTGTTTGTTTGTTGTTAGTAACGAGAACAAATCATGACCTAAGGCTCGGATACAAAGACATTTATTTTAGAAATTAAAATTTTTTAAAGCTTAATTTTTTTATAAAAAAAAATATACTTTATTTAATTTTTTTCAGAAATTATGTATCCTAGTTGATACTGTAGTTATGGAGATTCAAGATGTAACAACCTATAAATTTAAAACATAATTTTAAAACAGATAAATGAAAATTAAGAGTGAAAATTAATTATTTTAAAGACAATTACTTAAGTGATATTTCTCCGTTTAAAATGTACTTGTTATAATAAGGAAATTGGTATTATTCATCTTATTTGAATAGTTTAATTTCATACTTTTATAATATTAATTTTTAAAAATTTTTAATTACAAATAATATAAAATATAAATGATAAAAATAAGGACCATGTTCACAATGGGATTAAGATTAAATTTAAATCTTTGTATTATGCTAAATTTGAAACCAACTCTTAGTTTATAGATCTTGTATCTTGATGCATGTGCTAAATTTGAAGTTCATAATTATTTTGCTATAAATGTTATCTGAAGTCTGGCTCTCCCGAACATACCACGAAAAGTCAAAAAGTGTCGATCAAATGCTATAATTGTTTTCTAAAGATTTGAGGCACTCTCGTCAAATGAAGAATCAAACATATCTGATTATACCCGAATGAGTATACAACCTTTTGAACATTGTTCATCAACTACTCTTAAATTTGTCACATGGAGGAAAGATGGTTTGCCATATTGGGAATAGGAATTAGTGTGTGCAAGAAGGATCGTTGAGTGGGTGGTCGAGTGACTGAATTTCGAGACAGACACAGGCAAGAGTCAAAAAGTACGTGTACAAAGGAACGGTGACATGTAAGGAAATCGGTGAGCACCATTGGCTTAGTAGTGGATAAGGGTGGTGTTAAGCACCATTGGCAATGGATGAGAACTGGTGGTTGTGCGGCAAAGGGACGGGGGAGCGAGCACAATCGGACTATAGGAGTGTAAGGGGAGAACGGAATCATGAATTCACACGTGTAAAAAGCAAGGTAACGACATAGGGGGAAAAGGTAAGGAAGGAATTTTGCGACAGTAAGGACTAGGGGTGGCCAACGGTGGTGAAAAGGTTGGGAAGGAAGGCAAGGGAAGTGACTCAAAGGAAGAAGATAGTAGAATAACAGTTAATGACTACAAGCAAAAAACTTGAAATTGAGAAAAGATCAACATTAATAAAAATTATACCCATCATAAACTGAAGATGTTTCATTCATTCTTCAACCAGATTAAGGTTTACACAAAGACAAAGACAAAGACTCTAAGAAGTGAAAATGCTAAATCATACATCTATCATTGCAAAGAAAGGACAATGTGGTGTTACTTTGTCTAAAATGAAAAGAATATTAATGAAAATTGTGTACATAATTCACATAGTTTTAATCAATTGTACAGGGTTCGCTTTTGTATCATTGTTAGGAATGTATAAAGCCAATACAAGAATATGGAAGAAAACTCCATTATTGTATAAACAATCGATTCCTGGTCAGTAAAAGGAAAAGCCTTCAGACTTCAACCATTTAGCTAATCCACTATTCTCAATGATTCCGCATCTTTAATGTACTATTATGACATTAAAAATTAGACCCACCAAAGTTTTTACATGAAGATGTTACATTCATGTTCATTAATGCTTCAACTAGAATTTTTCACATGTCACTCACACATTGACATAGTCAACATTGACATAGTCACATAGATTAAGGTTACAAAAGGATAAAGTTTATAAGAAATGAAAATGCTAAATCATAATACCTTCGATTCAGCTTATGTGTCCCATATGACTTTTAACACTGTTCAATAATCACTTTTAAGTTGTATTTTATTCTTAATTTATAAGTTATAACATAGTCATACTAAATATGTATGATTAATCTCAATATAAAGATTATTTTCATCAACTTTTCAAAATTTTCAATGCATAATTAATCGACAAATATAACCAGTCAAATGGGAGATTCATCTATCACAACAAAGAAAGGACAATTTGGTGTTACTTTGTCTAAAATGAAATGAATATTGATTCACATAGCTTAGTCAATTGTACAATGTTAGCTTTGTATCATTGTTAGCAAAATGTATAAAGCCAATACATGAATATGGAAAAAAAAACTCCATTAATGTATAAACAATACAAAATTATGAGTATGAATTTGAAAGTTATTGATCACAATATATAGATGTTAAAAGCAATTCAAAGGTAAAAGATTTATTGACAAGTAGGAGTAAATAACAAGAGAATAATCCTCAATTGTTCCAATCCAATCCCATTCCAATGGCTCATCTATAAACCTCCAATTGAACATCAAAATCTTGCCAAAAACTGCTTAATCCTATCTTCCTTGCTTACCATTCACCATCTATACCCACCAATTAAATCCAATTAAATTCATTATCTCTAATTTTATGCCTCAACCCAGAAAAAGAATCACTAAAGAAAGTATTGATGCATTACAAATGAATATATGAAAAGAAAACAATGATTTAGTCAAGCATCTTGTAAAGTTGTCTCCTTTTAAAAGCAAGGAAAATCACAACCCCAATCTGTAAGATCACAGCAATACCAGCAAACAATAAACCAATTTTCTTACCCATGAGATTTGAATTCTGCTGCTTACTGCTCTTATTAGCTCGAGAATTGGGATGCATCCCATGAGATGAATGAAATTGATGAGGAGGTGGTGGCAATCGCGGAGAATTCTTCGGAGGCGGAGGTGGAGGTGGTGGCAATGATGGAGAATTTTTCGGAGGCAGAGGCAGGGGCGGAGGAGGTAGAGGAAAAGGAGGAGGGAAAGTGAAGGGAGGAGGAGGCTTCCATGGCGGTGGAGGAGGAGGCGAAAGCGGAGGAGGAGACGGTGGTGAATTTTGATTTTGTCCTTGATTTTGTTGATTTTGTGGTGGTGATTGTTGGGATTCAGCTACAATGGTGAAGATAGCTAATAACAACCACGAGCTAAGAATCTTGATTAATGGTGGATTTGGCTCCATAACAAGAAAAGATCAATCTAATTTCTCAATTTTCACGGATTTCATACCAAACCCTAATTGATATTCACATTGATTTAACCCAAAAATTTCCAAATCCAAGCAATAATATGAATTTTCCCCAAAAGGGTAAATACAGAAAGCTTCTAATTGAACCAATTCCAATCACCTTAACCTAACTCTTCTCCAATTACCCAAAACTCCAAACGAATTTTAGAAATCGAACCAACTGGGAAATTCTAATTTGCTCCCAATTTGATTATAATCTCGATAATTCACGAAAATAATTAAAAAACACAAAATCAAAAACGAATTGGGTATAACCTGGGAAATAAAGGAGATTGAATTAAGGGGGTTCTGAATCTGAAAGTAAGGGGAGACAGCAAAACGCCGGTGGGATAATATGATTAGTTAAGGGGTAATGGATTTGATTTGCTTCACCAGACAGAGTATTACACGCTGTTTTTTAGGAGAGAGAATAGAGGATGCAGCTACAAAGGAAATTAAGAATACTCCATCACTCTTTTTTTTAATCGGATAGATTGTTAGTCGATACTATCTTATTAATTGGTGGTAATAGAAATAATTTACGATATAAATTTTTATGAGATGTAAAGTATTATGTTATATTATTTCGAAAAATTATTAATAGTACCCCTAGGTTTGTGCACTGTATATCCCTAAGTTTTTTCAATTATCAATGGTACGTGTTATTGAACGTTTTACAACCGTAAACTTTTTAAATTTTTTCCGTCCAAAATCATCCAAAACTGTTAACTTTTTTCTTTTTCTTTTATTTTTTTAATGTTTTAAATTGAAAAATAAAAGAAAAATGAATAAAGTTAACGGTTTTGAACGATTTTGGATGGAAAAGATTAGAAAACGTTATGGTTGTAAAACGCTCAATAACATAAAGGTACCATTGATAATCGAAAAAAACTTAGGGGTACCATTGATAAAATGCAAAAATTTAGAGATACCATTGATAATTTTCATATTACTTGTTACTACAGTAATAAAAGTTTGATCATGTTTGTTTGTTCACAATTTTGCTTTACCACCTAATTATTTCAGATGGTAGTGCATTGGAATTGATTTAGGGAAGAAAATGGGATTTTTGAAGGAGAATGAGTATGACCACTAAATTTGTCGATAAATATTTCTACCAAAATTAAACTAACTTTTCATTATCATTCTCAATATTTAATATCGATTATCAAACAAGTTGTTTGTATATATTGAATCAACCCAAAATAATAATATCACAATAAAATAACTGGTTTCTTGAGAAATTTTTTCTTTGAGAGACGTATCTCAAGCCCAGTCTATTAAAGATTAATATCTACTTATCATATTCTTAATGCATACTTGCATTATCCTTAATGCTTACTTCCCGTATCCTTAATGTCTACTTTCAATATCTTAAATGTCTACTTACAATATTCTTAATGTCTGCTTAAAATATTTTAAAAACACAAATTGGTGTGAGAGACTGTCTCTCCGAGGCGCATTAAATATATGAGCCAACTAGCCCAATTAATACAAATTAAAGAGAAAATAAAAATATAAAATTCTTATTTTGAGGTTGTCTCTTTGAGAAATGATCTCTCACAAAAATAACTATTTTAAAAAATTTAGAGATGATCTCTCATCAATTTCCCACCATAAAATCGTCCCGTTTGAAAATGTATATCGTTTTTGACCCGTTGTCGTCTAGATTCTAATCTTTACCAAGTCACAACACCTGGACATTAATGAAAATGATACAAGTATCATTTATTTCTTTTTTCTTTTTTAAATGTCATTTCATTTTTTTTTTTAGTTTGTCGTTCACTATATTTTGTATCCTTTGTATTGATTTTTTATTACCTACTCCCTTTACCCCTCTCATAATGACATAAGTTGCATTATAAATAAAATTTAACAAAAAAATTGAGTTAGAGAATAAAACTATAATAAATAAATGATAGGAATAAATTGTTAACATGAGATGAGAATATAAGTTTGTGAATGAAACTAAAAGAAGAAGAGTAAAACCATTGCCACAAAAAGAAAAGAGTACAACTTTAATGGGACAAACTAAAATGAAAAGTAGTGCAAATTAGGAACAAGCTAAAAAATTAATCTTAAAACTGTTGCCAATACTAGCAGATTTACATGTTTTATTACAAAATTATAAAATTAAGACATCTAAAATCATTCAACAATTTTTATTGTCGACAATTTTTTTTATATCGATGAAATGGGAAACAAAGTTTCTTGCTGATACTATTTAGTCTATGATGAAATAAAAATATAACACAAATACCACTAAGATACAATAGGTATTATAAAAATATGACATATAAAATGAGCATTTAGTTAATAGTGTATTAAACGATGGTAATGTGACTATTTTAGTTTTAATTTTCATAAAATGCACAATGTTAAAGCTCTCATTCTAATGAGTTTCCCTAAATAATCTCTATGGTATCATCAATGTTCAAACATCTTTTGTTTGCACTAAAATGCCCCCTAAACAATCTTTTGTGCTGGTGTAGTACTGTACAATATACATCACCAAAGAAAAACAAAATCTCACAAGAACATATGAGTAAAATGGCACAAAACTACAATCCAAATTGGGTTAGTCGAATCGTTACAATTCCTATCTCTATGTTTCCTGCAAGCTTTGTGAAGGTACTTCAGCATCCTCATGATGCGAATTCGGCTGCACGTTGGTGCGCTTGCACCAGCACGAAAATTCAGGCAGCGGTCCGTCTTCCCCGATAACCCATGGATGCTCAGCAACCATAGCTAATGTCAACCTTTGATTAGGATCTGGCAGCATAAGGTTTTTTGGGGTCAGAAGAGTTATCGGTAAATTGCTGAAATACATACTTGGCATTTTATGTTTAGTGATTTCTGAGAATGGGATGTATACAGATTTACCCCTGAAGCTATGAAGGTGGTTCTAATTGCCATATATGGTTTCGCAACAGGATGGAGACAGACTGGTCCTGTCGCTGTATTTGTTTTTGTTGTAGTGAAACAAGGTACGATATCTAGAGTTCGTCAGCTATTTCTCAAAAGATTGATTTTAGCAATCAAGCACTATACTAAGGGCATATTCTCTATGACTTATTTTATGTTCAGTTCAACTCTATCCACTTCAACTCATAACTTTTACGCTCACATTTTACTATTCATCCAACTCTTATTCAATTGATTTCAGCTCAGCTCCATTTGGTTCAACCCGTTTGTATTCGATTTAGTTCATTTCAGCTCCATTCATATCAGTTTGGTTTAATTTAGTTCGGTTGAGTAGTTACCGGACCAAGACAACAAGCCCTACAAAGGTACTGAATTCTCTAAACCTAAATTGTGAAAAGGATGCAGCAAGTAAACTTAATACACTTTGTAAGCAAACATTTTCTCGAGCTGTAGGAAGTACACAGCCAAATACCAAGCACAAATCCAAGAGCTCCAAATGCACCCCCAAACTTAAAAATGAATCTATAGGAACAAAAGATTTCCTAGAGATGTAAAAAGACTATTAACAGTTCACTCACCTTTGCATAATAGGCCTTCTAAGATATCGCTGAGTTGTGGATTAAGATCATCAGGGAGATTGATGGGATCATTAACAATCTGGAACATCAAAATAATTTCCAGAATAAATAAGAAACACAGCCTGGATATTGAATTAATATTAAAAATGTGGAAATTGATGAGAAAAGCTGACCTTGTCATAGGTCTCCTGTAGTGTCTCGCCAATAAACGGAAACTTGCCCATTATCATACAGTACAAGGTGATTCCTACAGCCCATGTGTCGGCAGCTTTTCCACGATAAGTAAGACCTGTTAGATAACATGGTTGCAGCTTCAGTGGCGTGTTTGAATGGTATGTAATGTTAAAGCCACTTTCGTGGAGGGTCATTGGCAGCAATAAAACTAACCCAGGCAGCATTCAGGTGCAGTTATAACAGGTGTCCCGGGAGATCGGCGTAGCTCATCATTATCACCCTGCACATATGATGTAGTGAGATACAATTGACAATGACAGAGAAACAAAGAAAAACATGCATTAAAACATGAATTTTAACATATTTAAGTTTGAAAATAAATATATCCCTAGCTTCTAGCATCCAGCTGAGAATTTGGGGAGAAATTTGTTCTAGCAAACAGTGACAAGCAAGATCACTCTTCTCAACACTACGTATGAGGATAACTTTAGGGAGAATCAAGAGAGTTGACAATTGCCTAATTCATTGGCTTCGTCCATAATCATTTCTCAAGATGTATCAAAATGATTATCTTAACTATGAATGCTTTTCCTCAGCATTTCAAGGATTACTCCACCAAGTACTGCTATTAATTCATACCCAATTGTCTCTATCAAAGTGACAAAAAAATCATAATGCATGTACTACGTGCTTGATTTCATAAAAAAAGTCAAAGGTACATATTTTGGAGCATAAATAATACCATAAACCCAAGGTCGTTAATGAGACACCCACCAATAAATAGGACAAAAGGGATAAAGCCAACAAGTATGAAGCAATTTAATCGCAACTTAAAGAGTCACCAAGATTATGATCGGTTGGTAAGCTTCTAAATTTGTGAATTCAAGCGATTTGATCTTTAACATTCTGAAGTCGAACTGACATAGACTTAACTACCTGACTTTCTCTACTACTTTTACACTGCCTTGTTTATTGCAGCAACCCTCGCGTTGCAATGAAATTCAATAAATACAGACACATCATAAACATTGAACATGAGATGGACGTCCGACCCACTTTCAAAAAAAAAGTGTTGTATTGATTAGACTCATGGGACGGCACAAAAACTACAGACGACATGCAATATCAATATTAATATGGTCATTGAAAGTAGAAACAAAATTCATAAAGTAATTCCAAGACTCAAGACACAACGTACCTAAGAACTGGACATTTTAATTCATACTCCTTAAAGGTCCTTACTTTATCGATCTCTATGAAAATGGTAGCTAATGTTACAGTCTATAGTCTATACCTCATTTTGTACAAAATGTTGCATGAAACATCATGAAACTTTGAAGAACAAAAAACACCAAACATGATGGAAGTTAGGGTATCAATTATTACCTCAAATACTTGGCTGACACTGAAGTCGGCAATTTTTACAGTGCCACTGCGCGTAACCAAAAGATTTTGAGGCTTTATATCCATATGCACTATATTCTGTTACTCAAAAGCAAACAAGATTGTCAAGATTCAACAAAATGCCAACCACCACATTGAAAAGGCTGCAGTTAATTTTGGATGAATGAATTAAAGAAAACAAAGAAAACAAAAAAAGATGTTAATTTTGGATGAATGAATTAATGATGCATAAATTCCTCCCTAGCCCTTCCACTAGTCTCTTTAACTTAATATCCTCAAGGTAATTAAAAATTGTGATAGCCTTCACTTTAAGTTTGGTCAGGCCAAATCTAAACTCCTAAGTCCTACAACAAACCCCAATTCAAGAACACCTCATGGAGAAAACCCTTTCGAGCTAGTTGATGTGGTATGCTAGATTGCTAGTACATTTCCAAAAAAACATATATGTTTTTTTGTTCTAGATTATATTGTTAAATTTTAGGCATTAGGATATGATAATGTCAACGAGCAACTGTAAGCAACATATCAGCAAGACAGCAACCCCACATACTTTTTGATCTCTCAAATCTACAATAGTGGAACATAGTAGTCTGCTAGGGGATGGACAACAAGCTAAATACAGAATCCAAAACAACAAAAATTCACAGGTTTAAAAAAAAGTTAAAGTGATAAAAAAAGTGAACTTACATGTGAATGAAGATACATTAGTCCAGAAACAATGTCTCGTAAGAATTTTCTCGCACATCCTTCCCCTAAGCCGCCTGGCGGTCCAGAACCTTCACAATCCCATTTGCCCTCCACATACTCAAGAACTAAAGACAAAATTACAATTTCAATTACCAAAAAAATAAAAGTGTGATTCAAAATCCCTTTAGCCTCCACAAACATCATATATTCAAATGAGAAATTAGTGAGTACTAAGACAAACGAAACAGGCAACGACAATTATACCCATATAAAAGTAATCTGTGTCTGGGTCATCAATCACCTCAATAAGATTGACTATGTTGGGATGGCTGACAATTTTCATAATTAGCACCTGAAAGAAATTAAATTCAAAACTCAAGCATTGAAACCAACAGCAAACATGTAGCATAGACAAACAAAGCTTTACAATACAACACAATGAGAATACAAAACTTCCAAGCTTACGAGGCAACAATATGTATACCCTTAATAGCAGGCCCGACTCATTAGGAGGAGCTCTATGAGCAGCTGCTCTGGGCCCCAACTTCTAAAGGGCCCAAAATGGAATTTGTAATGAATCAAAGCCTCTGGTTCAATGATGAGGAAGTGATATATTTATCCGTGGGTCAAGAGTTGTGATGTAATTACCACCAATATTTGTTTTTCATTACCCCAATATTATTAATCGGCTCCCAAGGTTTAGAGGGTGGGATGTACGTCACCTTACCTTTGTTAGTGAAACCAAAGAAGTTCTTTATTGATCCTTTGTAGCAAACATCACATATATAAGAAGTGCACATGATCGAGTTAGCCATTTTATTAGAGGCCAATATAATCGAAACCAAGTAACTAATTTTTCATCCCTGTCTAGAATGGACAAAGTATTTACCACCACCACAACCACAACAAAATAAGCTTTCAAATCCTTAAAATATACTTTTGAAACAACTTTAATCCCCAATTTATGCAACTTTGATTTCCTTCCAAGGGACATATCGGTGTAGATTAGAGATGATCACATTACTAAATTGAATTTCTTTGGTGAACACCAACTCCAACTTGAGAAAACATTTGTAACAGCAGTTCAGTTTTCAAAGTATTGCATTCAAGTGATAAAAGCAAAAAAGGCTAGTTTGACAGTGTTTTCAAGTTCTCATCAATAAAGGTCAAAGGATGGCCTCTGTGTAACATTTCCTAATAGAGGGCATGAAGAATATTTATACCCACTTCAAGTTCTACTATGATGGATGTAACGCCCTTCATAAAATTGGAATACGTTGTAAGATTTAACTTTTAACAACTTATTCAAGGAATTTCCACAGAAAAGATATACAAAGACCTTTTATGGTAAATGGAGGAATAGGAAAAAAAAAAAAAAAAAAAAAGGAGCTTATTCGAGATGTTTGGAGAACTTGACAGTCAAACCATCTCTAGGATGCCTTTCGTAAATGAAGAATCCAAACAACTTATTTGCGGAACCCTCCAATATTTAGAAAAGTTGGTCGTGGATCAATGGTATAATGTCTGGATCATCACCCTAATGTCTAAATCATCATTTAGAGATGTAAGCAAAAGTAAGGAAAGCTTGAGGCCAAGCAACATCCTCATCATCTGGATAAGTAGAATGCAAGCTAGAGGAAAGCAATCAATTTCGACATGGTTAAAAGAATCTAGATTTGTAAAGAAAAGGATGACAAGCCAAATGGGAAAATATCGGTTAATGTTTATTTCATATCCACCTTAAGGACAAGGTACAAGTTTTGAAAGGCAAATCAACTATAGAGGGGTCATGTGGTAATTATGGTATAATTCTATGGTGAAGATCATAGTGCATAAAAGAGGTCAGTCAAGCTGTAAAAGTTTCCAGATCTACTGAACCATATCGTAAAGGTGTAAAAACCCACCTTTTAGATAGATTCAAAAGATATCGTGCGGTCTCAACCCATTTTTGGTTATAAAATTACCAAATCACCCTTGAAACTGCATCACCTCTGTTATCGCATTACTATGACCTTTATTGCAATTGCGATTGAAACCGCAATTTCACACTATGGAGAAGATAAGTTGTTGGATGAAAAGAGGAGACATTTATATGATTATATTTGAATTCCATAAATAGGAGAGATTATAAAGGGAGCAATCATATGGAATGTTAATACAACTTATTTTAGCTTTCGCGGGGAGTTAGTCAAGCGTGTTGCAATCTTGATATCCATCTTATATTCTTCATTTTCAGCTTGCTTCAACACAACATGAAGCATATTTTTATATGTGCATCTCCATGTCAGTTCATAACATAAACACATTAGAACATTTATTCTTAAAAAATTTGCATTGGGACAATAGTAATAACAAATCCATGTTAATGTAAGTGAACACCACTATTGAATAAGGTAGAATCGTAAAGATTTTCCGAAGCAGCTTTGTGCAATCGAGAAAAAAGGTTTCTTAAAGTGGGAGACAAACTGTGCAAATCTTGCAGATATTACAATGTACGTCACCTTCATAAAAATTCCCAACTCTAGCATGGGAAAAATTCTAATGTAAAGGGTGAAATAGAAGTTTGAGTATATTTTAGCAACTAAGTGGCAATTTTACCCAAAAAAACAAAGAGAACTTAAATACATTCTAGACTAGTCGAAAATTGGATGTGAGGAATTAATTTAGTACACACCTCCCGAAGAACATCTGTCATAGCATTTTCTGAAGGTGCTACTCGTTGCTTTAACAAATGGGACTTGTGAAAAACCTATATACAACATGCCAAATAGATATTACTATCACCATAAAGCACTTAATCAAAGAGAGAGGACAAAGTAGAAAGAAAAATCATATAGTAATTAAAGGCGCAAGTAACGGAAACAAATAATATTACATCTATTTTGAGATGTAATAAAACAGGAAAATGTTTCTTTTTTGGAAAGGAAGAACTATGATTAAACAAATTTCGCTGATTTGGAAAGGAAGAATAATAATCAAGGAGAAACATAATTATAATGATTTGGTCTCAAACAGCAGAAAATAAGTGGTGGAATTTGTATCTCATGAGAAACCAATTACATGATGAATCCCTTCAAGATCTTATACAGCCGAAAAAAAGGTTGTATCCGTAGGACTATAGTTTTGCTAAAATGTATGTTTGCGTCTCAGACAGCCAAAACATATTTAATTTAAAAAATGATTATAGAGGACAATATGTTTGAATTTCAAAGATCTTGTCTTAAAGAAGAAAAATTCTCTTAATCCTATGCTTATCTCCCTAGATTTTTTTCATGTCGGTACCTGTATTACTCTAATCAAAGAAAAACTCACGACAACCATTTTTTATGTTGGGTACCTTGAAAACAATCACCTTTTAGGTTTTAGTATTTATTTGTCAAAGACCACCTCATATGGCATGTTCTTAACAATACCACTACCCTTCAAGTTACAAATCATCTATATTATATCTTTATATTATCACCACTCTCACCATTTCACCAACTAAGAAATATTATTTCACAAACAATTAATGAAATTCAATTGCGAATAAAATTGAATTGTTAATCTAGATTCAAAATCAAGTCTTTTCAAGGAGATATAAAGATGCTATTTTTTGTTTGCATACTTTACAAAGGGGTTTTCTTGAAGACTTTAATAGAAGTTATGACTAATAGGTTTCCTTAAGTGTTCAAAACCTCTATAGCCTTAAGCACTCTTTGCAAATCAACCAGTTTGATGGGACTTTCAAATGTAAAATTGTACATCACCAGGTACTTTTCTCTTTTTGAAGAAAAATAAAAATGAGAAGCAAGGCTTAAGGTTGCATGGTATCCAGTTGAGTCAAACAACATCCAGGAGGATCATCAAATTATACAGACTATTGGCAAGACATATGTAGACATATGTCTTACATTAGGCAAGACTGATGGACTAAATGTGAATTTCAATTACTCTGATACAATACTTGAATGAAATGAAAGAAAAATTTTGCTTCAGAAGAAAAAAAGATATTTGTCTGTATCATCCTAACACCCGCCCAAAACACCAAAAGGAATATGACTGTCTTCACCTCCACTTGCTCTTGCTAATACACGGTCCGTCTTAAATTATATGCAAGTTCTGAAAATTGTAGCTCACAACCGACTAAACGCAAAGCTCACACGCAAGTGTTAACCTCAGGCCCTGAGTCCATGACCCTATTATTTTAAAAGATGTTTATACAACTTTGATCATTCCTCAAATGTTCCCTACTTGTAATATGGCAAACTGAAGTTCTAAATTAGTCACCCCAGAGATATTGACTCAACAAACTCACGTTCTTTATTATATCCAATTTCACACAATAATATGTAAATAGTGAAGCTTACATTCATGATGATTGATGAACATCACTAAAAACATATTTATGCTAGGAAAGATAAGAGCGAATAACAACCTTTATTGCGTAATGTTTTTCATCTTTGTTTCGATAAAGAACCTATTACAATAGAATATACGCATGAGAGAGAGACATGAAATGACATAATAATCAATGACGAGAACTAACAAATTACTTACCACTTTTGCATAACTCCCAGACCCAATCTTCAATTCACGGATATACTCATTAATCATCTTATTTCCATATTCATCCTAATGATGAAAAATTGAAATTAGTATATCCATATAATAAGTAAGATCGAAAATTTGATATGTGTGTCGTAAGATAAGGAAACAAATCCACCATTTTAAATAATGCAAAACATCTTTTCGCAAACAAACTGAATCAGCCACTTTATCTTCATCAAGAACAAAACATTGCTACATATAATACCTAGCACAAGAAAAGCAAAGCCAAAGATATTCTTGTATTGCACATAAGTTGTAGCAAACATGACTAAATATCCATTCCAATTTAAGTGACCAGTCTCAACTCCTCACCTCGGAACGAACAAGTTTACGAGTTTCCTTGACCTGGAATTCCCTACATATGAACCCATTCCTTATCTTATAATTGATAATTTCTTCGGACCAAGTTGCGCCACTACACATCTCACTTTCATAATACCCTTGAGTCATATTAGTATCTTCCCCATCATACAAACGATCATCAATACCGTCATCTTCACCATCAATATCACCATCTCCATCTTCTAACAAAGGCTTTTGAGAAAGAACACTTGTCAAGCTGCCAATTTGAACGTTCGGCCTTGCAATTTCTTTACTCCTTCTCGAGAACCCAAAGCAGCCCCAACATCCCATATTCATTTATCTGAAGATACAAGTACAACCACACTCAATAAGCTAACAACTTTAATATTTCCCTATTTTACGTCTCATAATCAAATGTGTTTTTACCATCTTATATTAATTTCAATATACCCTCTATCCCTATAAAATTGCACTAGTTTTCTATTTCAGTTTGTCCCTCTTACTTTGCATGAAGGATTGTGTGATGATCAATCTCTAGCACATGAAGTATTGAACATACATCAAATTGATATGGAGACAAAAATATATGTTTGATATACAAAAGTTACTTGCTAGAAAATAATATACGATTTTAGATTAGCAAGATTAGATTAAATAAAGTCAAATATATAATCTTATAAAGTCAAATAATAATTGATCCTTAATTTATTTTGTGTGACTTTATAGAATAGTACATTTGACTTTATTTAATCTAATCTTACTAATCTTTTTATTTTTATATATGATTATAAATGTGTTCTTGGGTGAGAGATATTAAGTAATTGTTTCTTTGACATTCCGCTAAAAGCATGCATAAGTTCCTACATTGCACCCTTCTTTTTGTAAAGTTTCAACTCATTTTCTTTAATTTCATTCATTAACTTATTTAAAATCTTCAACTCAATCACTCATTTGTTTAGTCCCCTTATATTTTGTCTCATTCTTTAATTACAAATCAATATTTGCATCATTAAAAAGATAGCAATTTCACGGGGACAAAGGGAGTATCGGTTAGTAACTTCAATTTTGTAATAATGCAATCTCGATTGACTTGTCATAAAAGTGCGATTACAACTAAACAATAACCAACCAGATTAATCGTTATCACTAATCATATCTCTTGTCATCGACTTGCGAATCTTTACTGCTATCAATTATAATTAGTTTAAAATGATCAAACGGACACATTTTTTAGAATTCTTTTTGTTTAATCAGCATATAAACAAAAAATCTGCTCAATTTCAATGTAAGAAAGTTGAAATCAAAGAAATGGAAAATTACCTGCTATTGAAGTGTCATAACTTGCAAATTAAGTGCAAGAATATCATCAAAATGATCGTCTTTGACTTGAACAAGAAGATTTGGGAAATGCCTACAGAAAAGAGAAATTCGAAAAGAGATGTTCTCCCTTCTGATTCTTCCTCGCAAATCAGGGTTTGGAAAGATGATATGAAAAAGAAAGAAAGAAGAGATCAAACATCAAAGAGAAAAGAGGTTTCAGAGGGCTCAAATGTGGAGTAGAGTATATAAGTAACAAATTTTGTAGGTCGAGGGAAGAAAGAGGTGGGAGTAAAAATGTTTGACCGGTTGTTAGTGGATTCGGTTGAAAAATTAGTTGCTTAATTTAATCATTTAAAAATTTATTATTGAGAGTTTTTAAAAAGAAAAAAATAATTTTTTATTTTGACTTAAAAGTTAATGGTGATCGATAAGGTGTCGTTACAAATAATATTTGCAAAAAATAGTTAAATAAAACAAAAAAAATTAAACAACTAAAAAAAGAATAAAAAAAACTTAACTACCCAAACCTCTCCCACAGTGCCACCACATCCCCCCTTCCCGCCAATATTATTACCTAAACCCTCTCAACATATTTTTCCTTTAATTTTTTTTTTGCCAATAATACCTCCTATCACATATACATCATAAATAAATAATAATGCTTTTTGCAAATATCCTAGATTATTCATAATTAATTAATAATTAAATTTATTATAAAAAGTTAAATAAAGACTAAATAATTTTACGCAATTTTTCCTTTATTTAATTGACATAATAATGCACATTTTTAGTATGAAGTTCTCATTAATAATTGAATTTATTATAAAAGATTAAATAAAGATTAAATTATTTTACGCAATTTTTCCTTTATTTAATTGACATAATAATGCATGTTTTAATATGAAGTTATCATAAAGAATGTTCATTAGACGGTGGTAATATTATTTTATTGAATAATAAATTTAATAGAGAAAAAGTAAAGACCATAAATATTTAAAAATATATTAAAAGAAAATTAGTAGAAAAAATATGAAGACGACAACTCAATATGTCCTAGAACATAGTAGTTCTCTTTTAATGTCATGGAATGGAATAGAATTCAACTCAATAATACATTTTGTCTAAGACGCATTGTGATTAAAAATGTTATGGCAATATGTATCTTGTTGACAACAGAGTGAACCAAACGACATTAACCGCCATGTAAGGTGGAAATAAAGACGACCACATCCTTCTCTTCTAGTATCGTGTCAAGCTGTCCGCTTAGCTCCCAGTCACAGTCGTTCACTAGCACAAGAACTCCGGGTCGCCTGCATAGATATACGCACTTGACAACTCAAAGATTGTAAGTGATCACCTTAAGATTATGAGTGATCACTTTAAAACTGTAAGTAATCACCTTAAGATTATGAGTGATCACTTTAAAACTGTAAGTAATCACCTTACGACAGTAAGTGTACATTGTATCAGCCCAATAGCGGTGGGCTTCAGCAAAAACCCACCTCCCAACTCAGTTACCCAACGCCCTTCCTAACTCAGTTACTTCTCCGTCCCATTAATTTTCTATAAAAACTCACATTGAAGATGTAAATGTGGCAAATTCAATGGGACGGAGGAGTACTTCACATATAGTTCGCCATTTTGGCAGAAAGCGAATAATAGTCAAAATGGAAAACATCTCAAAGCTTACACAGTATCTCCTTTCATAAACATCTCTGGCCTCTCTTTTATCAGATTTGTTCGGACCCATGAAAGCAATTTCTTCATTGTTAACTGCAAGTTCAGAGAATATATTCAAGCAAATGAATACAAGTACTTAGTATTATAATCATTATACTCGTTGGCATTCGTTTCAAAAATTTATCAAGGGGCGAGGGTGTCAGAAGAGACGATCACCTTATCCTCGCCATCTTCTGGATCAACATTGACATTATGGACCTTTACGGAGTCACATAGAAGTTCCAGGCCCCCTCTTCACAGAAAAGCGGCATCAATACGAAGCGAAAATTAGAGATATAACAAGAAAAGCTAACTTGAGACACTAATGGAGATGCTTTACATAGAAAGATGAAATACTAGAGCTAGAAGGAGATAGATCGAACATCGAAGACGCCCCTTTCGCATGACAATGAAAGACTTCTGAGTTTTCATATGAATACGAAAATTTAGCAATAGAATAAACAAATTCAAGCATGGCTCCATCTACAAATACATTTAGATAGCTCAAAATTCGTTTCAGATTAACCAGCTAGCAAATAGCCTGCCTCAACATGGTTTATTAAAAATCCTTTTCTATAATTTCAACAGAGAATATAACTATTCTACCCAAAAATCAGACCAGAACAGTGTACCAACAATATAAGCTAGTAAAATATCTTGCACCTTAAAACTAAAACAGTACCACTTTGAAATTTGAAACTAAGATCCATATTCCATTTCATTATCCTAATGCCATGGCTCCAAGTCTTATATGAGGGTTAGGGGTCGGATGTAGACAACCTTACATTTGTTAGTGACAAGAAAGAGATTGTTTCCGATTGATCCTTGGTAGCAAACATTATCTGTTGGCCTTTTTATGTTTTGATGATGACTACACTTAATATAAACAATTGTATTTTAGAGATTGTGTGCAGGTTAATATTCGGTCTTGATAAGGATTGTTGATAGTACCTAAGACTTGGTCTATGGACTTTGTACGTGTCTAAAATATCCAAGATAGTTAGATAGGAAGATCGCTGTAGGATGTCAAACATAGACAGGAGGTTTACTATTCCTAAGTTGATAATCTGATGATACTTGTTGATGAGTGGAGACAGTGCCATGTTCTCAAGATTCAAGCCTGGAAGAATTAGCGTCAGCCGAAAAATTTTGAAGAAAATATTTTCTGGTTTTTCTTAGTTGATGTATGGGAGAGATTAATTTCTTGCATAATTAAATTAATGAGTTAGTTGGCAAAGGAATTATATAACTACTTTTAATAACCGCTACATTTTCTAAAGAGATGGAGAAAACTTCTAATTTTTCTCCATGTTAATAGACTTGAACTATTGGATTTTAATTAAGAAAAACTAACTTACCTTATTTAGAAAATAAAACCATAGCTTTATTACTTGCAATACAAGTTCCACTTATTCTTCCTCAATCTTAGGATTAAGGATGAAGTTGGTAGTTATTTTCTTTACTAAGCTACGTGACCTTCCTATATAAAAGGAAGTAATTTTTAACCGGTTATTTTGAGTGTGTAGAAAATTAACGAGATATATTTCTTGCTCAAAAATTGTCAATTAACTTTGAAATATTTCTTGTGCAACTCATTATTTTTATCCTTAGGTTTTTGGCCTTTGTAAAAGGGTTATAAGTAGACTTGGGAAAGTCTAGGGAAGAAGAGAGCTTCGTGTGAAGCAAGAGAAAGAGAAAGAGAAGTACTGGCCTAATTTTGTTTGTTTTATGTAATTGTAATGAATTGCCTAAAACATAGTAGAGAATTTGAAATCCTAGTGAGTCGTGGTTTTTCCTTCTATTTAGGCCTAGAAGGTTTCCATGTAAAAATTGTGTTGTCTTTCTATGTTTGCTCATTAAGTTTAAGTTTTAATTCCGCAAAAACATTGCAAAAACGCTTAAACTTATCAAACAACAATTCACACCCCCGTCTTGTTATCTCTAACCGTTTCTACATTATCAATTACATAAATAAGAAGTGCATAACTCAAAACATTCATTTTAATATAGTCCATTGTAGTTCAAAACCAAATAACTATAAATCTTTGCCTCTATTGAAACTAAGATCCATAGCAAAAACATTTTATGTGATTCTCCAAAGCTCTAACCAACCAATTGCAAGGCCACTTTCAACACACCAAGAGTTAAGACCTCCCTATACTCACTACACTTATCAAACCTATTTTACCAAATGGGACTTCAAGTCAATTTATTTCAAAAATTAAGGAGTAGATCCTTCATATAACAAAAGACTCAGCACGCATAGCAAGATACGTGTTTTCTCGTCGACTTTGGTAGGAATGTATGATATGTATACATTACTAATGAAAGACCTCCCTATATACACTACACTTGAGAAACCACTTTCGTCAAACGAAACTTGCCGTCAATCCTCTTCAAGTTGATCCTTCAGATAACATAAGACTAAGAAGATATAACAAACTAAATGAAACTTTACTAAAGTGTTTCCTCATCAACTTCAGTAGTACTATAGTGTCTACATAGGTGTATATCTCATGAGGAACCATCCTCCAAAATATTCACCACCAATATCACTATTCACTATAACCAATTACAAATTTATTTTTGACGAAATAGAAATACAACTCTTCCTAGTCAAATGACATCATCGTTAGAGCTAATGAGATCTTTTTGGATAACTATCTGTTTCCTTAACTACTATTTTCAGACAACAGCAAACTTTCAAGTTACTCTGGGATATTACTATTTAATTGACTGAAGGTGTATTAAACAGCAACGTGAGTTATACGTAGACTAGCGTCGTAAAGCACCGTGCTAAAATGAACTTTCTAAACGGTTTCATATAGTTTGGCATTAGTGCACAGAAAATAATAGATCCCTGTAAGGGTGGAATGTACGAATAAGATTCAACAAGAAAAATCCTTTTACAGTCAATCATAACTCATGACAAGCCAAATTTGACATATAATGATCAATAAACAATCGTTTTGGTTAAAAACCTAGTAAAAAGAAGAATATTGAGGATGAAATTATAAGAACATTCACAAGATTCCCATATCCGCTACATTTGTCATTTAACAACTTCAGTAGGGAAATCTTTTATAGTAAACTTTTCACTCAACAAACTAGACTGGGATTTTACATGTGTTTTCTCATCAACTTTTGTACCAATATACGAAATGTATACATTACAGAGGACCTCCCTATATCCATTACACTTGTCAAGCCTAATTCATCAGAAGGGACTTGCAATGAATCCGCTTCAAGTTGATCCTTCAAATAGCATAAGACTAAGAAGACATAACAAACTAAATGGAATTTTACTGGTGTTCCCTCATGAACTTCAGTCATACTATATGGTGTCTAAATAGGTTTTATATCTCATGACTTATGATGAACCATCCCCCAAAATATTCACCCACAACATCAGTATTCACCGGTAACCTTTATAATTCCGCAAGTCGGTTTCAATCCGATAAAGAAGGAAAGTGAACCCTAGGTTTGTGACAATCAACTCAGCAAAAAACCTAGTCACATTCCATTATCATGAACTAGTAACTTTTATGAAAGTATAAATTATGAATTCATATTTGTTGGAAACATACATACAACTTTTCCTAGTTGCTCATTCAAAATTAAAATCATCCCAACAAATCATTATATCAACTATCAAGCAATCAAATCCATAAACCAAATCATGACATAACTTCCATGGATCAGGAATCAATATTTCTATTTAAAAGGCATTATCATGCTGTTTCTTAATTGTTATCAATTTGAGAAGCTCGAATTTTACTTGGAAAATTATTCACATCTCTTGTAATAAACTTTCCATTCAACATTCAAGTATAATAGAAGTATAATTAGCTCATTAAAACTAAAAATTAGAAAAACATAGATTACACAACATATATCAGTTTTGAAATCAAAAATTTCCCAAGAACAAGATAGGGTTTAGTGTTCATGAACCTACAAGGAATTGTAAGCAACAAAATAAATAATGAATATTGGAAAGATCGAAAAATACCCAAATTCAAGAGTGAGTCGCATGATGGATTCCTTCTGTCGATGATGAAATCAAAAGCAGCAGCAAGTAGAAAACTTTGTGTGCTTCTTTTCTGCTTGCTTTTGCAGGGTTTTAGCGTTGGTCTTACAGTGGTTGATTAATGAGCTCCTTTCATACTGCGTTAAGGGAGAAGAGAGATTGAAACAGAATAAGACATAAAAGTTCTCATTTGACTATTACCTCCAAGGAAAAGGGTAAAAAGAGAAAGAAAATCGCAATAATAGTTTAGTACAACAGAAAATTAAAGAAGGTGAATTTGTTAAAAGCCTAGACATATATATAAAGAAGGATTGTACCAAGTTTGATGAGTAAAATTTTACTACAAATTTTAGTTATCAATTTTATTATTTATCAATTTTATTATTTGTGGGGACAAAATAAATTATACGACGAAAAATATGGGTATATTATCCACCTCATACTTTAATTAGTATGAGTATGAAGTTGAGTCACCCGTAATTTTGTCACCTAACTTATGATTCATCAAACTAACTTCTTATTTATAAACATGTACACACCATTCACCTTTCTTCTTCATTATCAATTTAGAGTAAATTTCTGGAAAAAAAATTCATTCTCTTCCAAAGCATAAAAGCAATCTGAAAAATTGATGTTTACTTTTTCATTGTAGAAGAAGGAGAACACATCTAGTACTATCACCATCTCCATCTCTTTTGGGTTAGAAGTAAGATTTCTTTATGTGTTCTTGATTTCATACTTGTATATTAATTTCATGGTTAATAGGGCCTTAAATTGATATTTGATTGTTTTATGTTGGGCTTTTTATGGTTAATTAAAGTAGCATCAAGAGGAGGCTAGTTTGAAGTTCATCAAACCATTGAAGAACTTACTAGCTAAAGTGGATTTTGGTTTTGATTTTCTGAAATTTTGTGTGGAATTAATCTTGCTCATAGGTAACCCACAAGCTACTCTATTTAAGTATTAATTGAATGTTTTAAAGTAGTTTAGTATTTGTGGATTCAATTTGGGTCATTGATTCCAATTTAAGTATCAACTTAAATTTAAGATGAATATATGAATTCAATTAGTAATTGAGTTGTTTTTAGTGTTGATTAGTATTGGTTGATTGGGTTATTTGGTTTCTAGTATAAAATTTAGTATTTTGGATATTGAAATTTCTGTTCAGAAACTGAGCATTCTGTTTTGGCCATTTTCGGGTCAATTTTGAAATTTCCGAGTCGCGGTCGCGTGGGCAGTTGAATCACCCCAAAATGAGTTCGTACGAGGGAGTTATGTCCAAAATATTAACAGACTGTCATGAAAATCGACAATAAGCTTTTTGTTTTGCCATTTTTGGGGCCGTTCTGAGTCATGGTCGCGTGACCACTTGAATCGCCTCTATACGAGTTCGTATGAGAAAGTTATGACCAAAATACTAACAGGTGTTCTGAAATGGTACTAATACGAGTTTTTTATAAATTGGGTATTCTTTTAGTCAAATGTTTAAGGTTATTTATTGGGTATTTGGGATCAATTTAGGGTTATTATTCTTTCTTTATTGATTGTTATTGCTGAGTTATGATTCTTAATTGATTATTATGGGTTTGGTTTAAGTATCAAATTTAGGAACATAAGTATCAATTGGGTATTTGATTAGTTGATATTATTTGGATAGGATATAAGTTGGATATTGGGATTTACAATTGGTGTAAAATTAGTTAAACTCCATTGATAGTAACTCAAGTTCTTATATGTTGATGGTTGATAATTATTTGATTTATATTTTAAGTAATGATTGTTATTTCAAAGAAAATCAAGTGAATTCTTGTTTTGTTTTATAATAAAATATTCAACATTGAAAAATGTCCGATTTTGGGAATTGGCAACAGATATTTATATTCGGATTATTGTGAAAGCCTATAGATTGATAATAGGTAATGGTTATTCTGATCGGTCTCGAGTCCCTGATCCCTTTTCATTCTTGCAAGAACCGTATTTTCGGTGATGACGATCACCCGTGTTCTCAGGATTTAGATCAAGCCTACTTCCTGACAGTCCATATATTCCCATGTTTTAAACTGTTGTTACATTATTGTTTTTAATGAGTTTTGAATAAATATGTTTGGTATATAAATTTTGTGTGTTTCGCAATGAAAGCATATGTTTCATTTGCCGTATTGTTTCGCTATTGACTTATAAAGTAATAGCCGTATTTTGATTTCGCTATTAACTTGTAAAGTTATAGTCGTATTTTGATTCGTTATGAACTAAAGGTTCATAGCTGTATTTATGTCGATATCAAACGGTCTTTTAAAAGAGTTTGGATTTGGATAAAATAATATTTATAAGTTACCAATTGAACAAGGAATTTGATTGGAGATGTGTTAATGATTTGGATATAAATGTAAAGTTTGTTGGATTACTCAACAATTCATGTGTTGATAGTCTTTGATGGGGCCTATCCCTTAAAAGGGTAGATCCCTTTTCGGGTTAGCTTTGATGTGGAGACGATACCTACTTGTATTGTGTGTTATGTGCTAGGCGAGGACTTCTGTTTGAAATACAAATGTAAATTAGATATTTGTATAATTAAATTGTAATGATTTTATAATGTTTTGTAAATAATATTCACTTAATTATGTAAAAAGTTTTAAATACTCTGATATTGATTTGCTGCGGCTATCGAGCTACAGGTTGGATTCAACCCCGACTTCTATAAGTCTTCCGTTATACTTTGTAGACAATATTATTATATTGTTTACGTTGGTTTGGGTTGTTTCAACTTGGTGGTTAGACTCTAACACAACATCTTAATTAGTGTTTTCATGTAGAGTTGTTTGAGCCATTGCAAGCCAACTAATGCTGAAAGATTCATCTATGTGGGCAACGAAAAAGCAATGGAAGTTGAAACTACATCATATATTAGATTATAATTATGATCATTTGATATATGTTTGGATTTAAAAGAAACATTTGTACCTTATTTTTGACGAAAATTAATATTTGATTCTTATTTGAACAAATTAGGATATTGTTGTTCTTTTGGAAATTTTCAGATAACGTCTTTTAATTCAAATGTGGTTGGAACTAAATCTTTTTTTAATGTTTATAACATATAATTTTATATTTAGAAAATATGAAATGTCTTATCTTGTGGCACTAAACCATACACAATCAAGAACCTTATAACACAAATACCTTGGTCACATCTCTAGAATTAAAGTAGAGCATCTTGTGTCTGATTGGATAATAAATTGCATTAATTTTACAAATCTTAATTATTGCGTTTCATATATTACTAAAATTTTTTCTCTTATGCAACACAAATGAGCTAAGAAATGTAACGATGTTTTACAAATATATAAAAATTACTATATCAATTTTCCCTTAATTTCTACCATTTTAATTAAAGTTATATGTATGAGTAGGATGAATTATTAGTAAAATTTCTATATTTTATGATAAGGAAAATAAAATACATAAACAAGACACATCTATAAAATAGCAACCCTTGTGAATAGGGATGGACATGGGTCTTGGATCCTAAGGGTCTAGACCCGATCCGACCTGACCCTTAAAGGTCTGGGTCTACCTATTTTTGAAACCTATAGATCCGAGTCAGATCTATGTCCATGACCTTGGAGTCCGGGTCCGAGTCTGGGTCTACATGTTTGAGACCCAGATCCGACCCATGAACCCATTTACATTTTTAAAAAAAAAGTTATATTAGCTATCATGCGCATTTAATTGTTTGATTTGAAATTTTGTTATATATTAGAACACTACGTGATTTTGAACTTTGTCGATTCATGTAATTTAAAATGTGGTTATTGTATCTACACTTTAAAAATTAAAGACTTGATAAAATATTTCGTTATAAAAACTTAAATGTTGGAAAACTTTATATATTTCGCTCAATTAGTATAAAGTATTAGAAAATCCTCGTTAGTAAAAAATGTTTATATAATTTTATGCGAATGGTCGAAAATTGTACTTCATAATATATGTTTAATAAAATTTTTGGAAAAAAAAAATTGTTTTGGACCCAAATCTAGGTTCAGGTCCAAAATTTTCAGACACCTACGAATTTGGGTCCAAATCTGGGTCTAATAAAAAATTTGGGTCTGAACCTCGATTTAGCTGGTTCCGACCCAAATCCAACTCATGCCCATCCCTACTTGTGAATGATCCACTTTATTTCTAAATTCTAATATTAAATGGATTATTTTGCAGATAATCCATATTTTAAAAGTTATTTCTATTGAAATACTTTGACTTATCAGTAAACAAAGAATGCTACTAACTGATTCATAGGAGTGCTCGTCAGTCGTCATTCTTATTTTCACTTTCGCTCATCTTTCATTAATAAATCCTCCCTCTTACAAATTCACAATACTCAAAAGTCAAAACCCCATATTAGGAATTAGCCATTAGGAGTATTAACAGTTTGTGGGTAATTAGGAATTAGGAGTATTAAAGTGGAATTCATATCAAAGGTTGAAATTTGGGAGTGACTGAAGGTGGGTGACTCAGTGAGCTAGACTTTGGTTTCAATACTTGACTGGGGAATTCAATTTTTATCTCAAAATTTGTGGGATAATTTTTTGATTGTCAATTTTGTTATAAATGGAGGCTTACAAGAATTGGGTTTTGCAAAACAAGGATTATGTTCACTCATTGGATTCTCTTGCTAATGTAAGTCTCTTTCCTATTTCCGCTTCTTTTAATCCTCTTAATTTTGTGTATTTTGTGCTTAATTATGGATAATTCAATTCAATTTGGAATTTTTGTGTTTTGGGTTGTACATCTTTTAAGCTGTGTAGCAGAAAAGAGGAATTATCTGAGTTGAAAGAAACCCAAGTTTATTAGAGTGATTCCTTTCATCCCTTTGATTTTGCTGGTAGAAGTGAGATTTCCCTGCGCAAAATGTGACTATTAGTAGCAATTTCAAGGGGACAAAGGGGTATTGATTAGAAAAGTGCTCAATGACCCTCCATCCCTTTAATTTTGCTGGTAGAAGTGAGATTTCCCTGAGCAAAATGTGACTATTTGTAGCAATTTCTAGGGGACAAAGGGATATTGATTAGAAAAGTGCTCAATGACCTCTTTGGATTTTGATTGATATATCTTGTTATATAGATCTCATGTGTGTCTTGAATAATGAATAGATTTGATGTTGTTAATGAGGTATGTTGAAAAGTGCTCAACATGGCAACGTTTCTATTGTTTGAGGTAAGATAAGAAACAAACGTAATTGGGTTTGTATTGATAAAGTTTACTCGCGTGAATCAACTGTTGGGTCTTGGGTGTTTTAGTTTGGTAAGGAAAATTCGATGAGCAGCTATAATCTAGTTCAATAGGCTTGAATTGTGTGAGTTCACATGACCAAGAAATTCTAGTCTACTAAGGAAACTTATTGTTGGATATTTTGCAACAATGCTAAGAGCATCTTCGTCGGGTTTATTCTACGTATTAAATTGGATTACTTATTTACCATATTTCAACAATGGTAAATGTTGTTCATGAGCAGCTTGTAAGGAATTTGTTTAAGAAGATACGAGTGAGCTGATTGAAGTTGTCCAAGATGAATGTGTTTTGACTTTTTCAATCTGTCGCTGATATTAAATCTCAACGGTGGAGTAGGTGTTTACCGTGTTTTGCTACATTGTTTAATCTGCCAAGATTTCTTCTTGATTTTCCACTGTTTGACAACAAATTTGATGAAATTGTCGAAAATTATATGCTAGAATCACTCAAATACATCATTGAAGGTATGAATATTTGTGCAGTACTACAAGAATTCAAATTCATGGTCATGCCCTCAGCGGTAGATTGGTTCATTTTGTTGTTATTTTCTTCTGCAAAATTTGAAAAAATATTTTTCCTGATTTGGGAAGTATGCACCATTTTTATGAAGGTGCAAGAACTCGACGTTAAATTTTGTGATTGTTGATGGTTTGATTTTTGGACATGTTTTATAATGCAATTAGAGTATTTGATCAGGGAACAACGAGATCATCGTTGGAATAGGGAACATTTGAGAAGGTTGCTTGATGTGCGGGCAAACTTTTGGAGTTTGCGGATGATTTAGGGATGATTTAGCTATCAAGTTACCGTATGATGATTTAATTAGATTATTAAGAGTATTCTAGTCATTTAGGACTTCAGTTGTTCTAATTAAATTATAATGACATTTAGTTAGAGTTAGAGTTAGATTTTATGTACTATTTCAATAGAACATAAGTGTAGTACTTCTATGACGCTCTTTTTAGTTTATAATAGGCATTGTTAACTATAACTAGATCATCTCAAGGCTGTATTTACAAAACAAGCTGAAATAAATTAAAGTTTATAGCTGGTGTTCAAGCTATATGTTTCTTTTGGTGAGTAAAGCCATAAAATTAACAAAACCAATAAGTTTTAGGGTGAGGGAAATCGTAAAGAGTTATTGTCCAATTGCTAGAGTGTGAGTAGTCCACTTCATAGTGTAAAAATAAGGACGCATCACATTAGATGGGCTCCGTTTTGAAGTATCTCAAAAAAAACTTTTTGCATTGTAAAGGTGTAAAAAATGTGTTTTGAGCCACTTCAAGGGGTATCTCATGCTTTGGGGCTGGTATTTAGCGTTATGGTAGCCACATCACTTCTATTGCCGCTTCATAGTGTCTGTTAACATGATCGTGAACGTTTTTGCGCTATGGTCCATCATATGACGAGTGAGTTCAAGTGGAGGGAGTGATCCTCTATACAAGACACACTTTTATACGATATTCTTGAGCTAAGTGATTCTAAGGCGGCAAGTTATACCACACTCACATGCCATGATGTAGAGCAATCCTAGAAGATGTATGCACGAAAGAAACATATTTGATTAGTGTTTTTTTTTTTTTTTTTTTTTACCTTAAAATAATTTAAGATTTACATGAGCAAATGACAATAGGTAAGAATGAATGGAAGAGAAAAATATATGTAAATGATTTGGAATTGATTCTCTTTGTAGTCAATTAGTATTATGTAGGGCCGAATTAAGTAACATCTCTGTTAGTGACGTCATGTAGATGACTCCATTTTTTTGGGATTAAGACTTTGGCATTATCAAAAAATCTTATTAACTGAATTTAGTGTTGTAGGTGGAAGTAACCAGGCAGTAGATAATCTCCTTCATAGCCCATTTATTCTTCTTGGCTTTTGACAAGCAACATTGAGTCCTAGATGCTCATCCAGAATGGTCGACTACTGTTGAGTGATATGATAGTTGCGCTTAAGGGATTTAATTCAAAACTGCTATAGTGAAACAGGAGGGGGATCCGGTGTTTCTAGTCTTTATCTACGGCCTCATATGGTGTTGAAAAGAAGTATTTTTGGTTAATCCCAAATTAAACTCCTCCGTGATTACTTTCTTTCTAAATCAATAAAACAACGATTAATGCCTAGAAATACAAATGACTGATTGTTCGAGTTCATACTTCATATTGGTCACTTCTACATTCTCTGTCTTTCTTAAGTGCTAAGATCATTCATCTTTATGTATCTCACTTTGGATTTTTTTTCCTATTTCATATATAGAACAAAATTTTAATCTGGTAGTTCACTTATGTTGGGTAGTCCCCCCAACTTTATAACTCATGTATGTCTAGTGGACGTGTCTTACTTCCTCCGCTTGAATAAGTGCACAATTGTTCTTTTTGGGAACTTTTAATTGAGTGCACTATTTCCTTATTTATACACTTCTTGGAGTATAAATCACCAGATTAGTGAGATTACCTCATATTCACCATATGTGGAACATCTATTTTTTCTGCCCCTGTTGTCACCATAGAGTAAAAACAAGGCCGCAACGCATGATATCGTCTGCGTCATAAAGGTTTTAAAAAACAAGTTGATATTTTCTGCATGTAAAAGTGTAAAAAAAACTGCGTTTTGGGTCGTATCAAGGGATATTTTATTGTTTTGACCAATATTTAGGCGTTATGATAATCGAATCACTCCCGTTACCATATCACCGTTCTGTTACTGTGATCGCAACCGTTACCACATTTTTACACTATGGTTGTCGCTTCCAATACTGGTGTATATCAAGTTGTTCATCTCTGGTCTTTTAGCTACGATGCTCCGCTTGTTTTAAGTGCACCCTTGTTCCTTTTGGGAACTTTTAATTGAGTGCACTATTTCCTTATATACACTTCTTAGAGTATAAACGACAACATTGCTTCATATTCACTATATGAGGAACATCTATTTTTTCTGGCCCTGTCGTTGCAACCAATACTGGTAATATATTAAGTTATTCCTTTCTGTTCTTTTTAGCTATGATGAGTCATTAGTTTACCTAAATGATTTTTTCTGCATTACGAGACTAATACCACTCCTTCCTACTCTTTGGTGTTTTGTAGATAACTACATATCAACATGGTTAATAATTGAGCACAAGTTATACCGAAATACTGTGGTTGATCGTCTGTTTGACATTTTGTTTTTCATTCTTGTCTAGGGATTGACATGGCTTCTTCCAGAGCGCTTTTCTGAATCAGAAATCGGGCCAGAAGCAGGTTTTGTGAAACTTTGGTACCTTATAAGTTCTTCTCGCTAGCTTTGCCAATTGCTTTTTTTGCATTTTTTATTCACAAGCCATCTTTTTCCAAGATTATATCAAGTGGCACCTAACAACCGTTTTTATTGAATTTTATACAGTCACTTCGATTTTGGGAATTATTACAGCAATCAACGAATACATAATTGAGACGGCGCCAACACAGTGGCAAGTGCCTACATTATCATCTTCCTTTCCTTTTTCGTTGTGTGTATCTGCTTTGAAGGAAATAGAGACATTGGTTGAAGTTGTGGCGCAACAGTTGTATGGTGATGACAAAAAGTGGAACTTTATCTTAATTACAGAAGCCTCTAAGTAAGTTTACATTTAGCGTTTACTCTCTGGTAAATGCTTATTCCTGCTGATTTTGAAAAATCATCGTCATCATCATCATCGCCCCCATTATATCTTGCTCACTATGTTACTTGGTCTCGGTTACCGATGCTAGATACTGGTACGTGTCTAAGTATCGGATACGTCTAAATATTTTAATTTACGCCTAAAAATGAAGAGTCTAAGTGCCATACCAATGTCCGAGTATCAAGGATCGGACATGGGTACGTGAAGCAAAATGAATAGTCTGAGTAACATAGCCTGCTCATATGATCAGGGTCTGGAGAGGTTGGATGATGGTATGCCATACCCTTATCATAAGAGAATGACCCTCGGCTAGTTTTGTAACATATGGTTGTTATTTTGTGTGCCACTTACTTCAGGGCCTTGCTGAGGTTAGCGTTGTTTCGGGATAATGGTTATAAGATGCTTTTGCATGGGGGTGAAACTCCAAACGTGGATAGACCTGGAGATCAGCCAAAACCTGGTGGAAATCAAAGGCCTGGATACTTCAACAATCATTATGCACAGAACCCTTGGAATCGTGAAGGGAAGGCACTTGCCGCATTAAGTAGGTTTGGAGAAAATGCAAGGATGGTGCATGATCCAACATGGCTTAGAAGGACTGAACATTCAGAAACAGTTATGGACACTCAGGGTAATTACTCGCTAGTTAGTTTGCCTTTTGAAATCGCGATTTGCTCGAAATGTTTCAAAAATAGCCTAAAACCGACCATAATTTGTTTTTCACGATTCGCAAGGCGATTAGCGAATCATGTTACATTGACCCGGAGCTTTGAATTGGGTTATAATCAGTTGGTTTTTGGAAAATTAAGCAATAAATCCATTGTTGTGTTTCTACAGATCTGGTGTTAAAAAGACCAACACTTTCTTCAATATTGTCCGAGAAGGGTCTACGTGGAGGGCTGTTTCTGATGGGGGAGACGCTATTTATCTTGAGGCCGCTCATTTATGTATTGTTTATTAGAAAATATGGGTCACGGTCATGGATACCATGGTTTATTTCATTAGCAGTGGACCTGGTTAGTCTGAGTGCTACCGCACAAGCAACAAAGTCGAAGGAGTGGACAAACGTGCTGAAAGAGATTCATCTTTCGGTAGAAGAAAAGGACGAGGTCATCACTTATGCTTTATTTGAACATACTCACACTCGTTATCGTTGGGGTTAATATTTTTTTGTTTTGAATATTGTTTGGTTGTTCAAATGCAGTTACGAAGGCGGAAGGTGTTGTGGGCGCTGTATATTATGCGAGATCCGTTCTTTTGCAAGTATACAAGGTTGAGAGTTTAATTGATTCTCTATAGTGGTTTTGAATTTACGCGGAAAATAAAAATATTTAAGCTGTTTGTGTTTGCTTATGTTCTCAGGCAAAGACTTGAAAGTACACAGAAGGCGTTGGAACCTGTTCCTGTTATTGGATTACTTACAGGTGCGATACGAAATGATTTTCATTTTTTGTTCCATCCTCCACTTATCATACAATTTCACCGTCGGAAATTTACGTTCACTTGAAAAAATATACTCTTGGAGGTACTTTGGATTTTTGATGAAGATTTTCATATCCTAAAATCAAAGTATAGTTTATGCTTCGGTTTTCTTATACGTAGTAAAAGTAAGTGAACCATGTCATAGAGTTCGGGATAATTTTTACCTATTAAGGAATGCTAAGTAGTTCAGAAGAATATACCCTAATAAGCAATGGTGACATCTAGAAATTGCAAAAGTTATGCTTTGAGTGACTTATCGGGGCGAATGAACAATACTAGTATAAGGTAGGCTGAACATTCATCTCTGCATAAATGCCAAATCAACTCGATTAGCATTTTTCTATGTTACTATATATGTTATACAATTCAATTAATAGGTTTTAAATCAACTGATCCAGGCCATAGCCTAGACAGGTCCAGGCCTTGATTCTCCTCTGGTCTAATATGCGTTATAATTTTCTACTTGCAGAAAAATTAGTCGAGCTTATTTTCGGAGCACAGACACGGTACACTTACATGTCCGGATCATAGTGATAGTGTTGAAGATGAAGGTTGCTTGTGTTTCTATCACATTTTAAAACTTGTTTATGTATCATTAACATTTTCCCCCTCTTGTAAGAAAGTTCTTCTTTTACCTGCTTCTTATTTTTGGATTGACAACATCTTGGATCTTGGAAGCATGTTCTTTTGAGTTATATCCATCACAGTGCAAAAATATGGTTTCGGTCACTATCGTAGCAACGGTCGCGAAACAAATCCTGTGTTCAATACATGTGATTTCACGTCAGTTCATCTAATATTTTAATAGCGGTAAACTCAAAAATCTTTATTATATGGTGGTGCAACTTTGTTTTTGTGCTATGATCACAAGAGGCCGATATTTAGCTAAATGCCTATTGGATTCCGTTGAAGGACCATAATTAAAAACTTTTCCATACCAAATGTTCATTCCAGCCCTTCTAAATTTTAATTAAATACTTACGAACTTATTTTCTTTTATGCTATGTTTGGAAACAATAATTTCATTGAAAATTTGTAATTAGTTCAAATTTAATGTCTAATAAATCAATAAAATTCAATTTTGAATTTGAATCAAGTCCACCATTGTTTTAAAAGTATTTTAAGTTTTAAAAGTATTTAAAGTTGAGAATGACTTTTCAAATCTTGTCATTCTCAAATTCTTCCTTATAATTTTTAAATTAAAATTTAAAATTAAAAAAAATTACTTATTTTCAAACACAACCTTAGAAATTTCATCAACTTTTTCTCTTGATGTTTCATATTCCCAAATCTCAATAAAGAGTATAAAGAGTGACCGTTCAGATTATTTTTTTCTTATAGCTAGTCTCTTGAGAGACTGTCTCTTTGAGAGACG